>NC_088411.1:10299892-10599892 GCF_034236695.1 Oncorhynchus nerka | reverse complement strand
AAAGCAGAATTGAAAAAATCCAAATATGAGGTAAACTCCCAGCAGAACCCCAAGTCCAATGGGTATATCCTCTGGCGTGTTGATGTTCTGCGTATCCACAGCCAGAATAATTTTGCGGGCCATTTTCAATGCCAAGAACCCTAAGGTTCTTCAAAAAAAACATTGAGGATCTTAGAACAACCCTCATTTTTTAGAATGTATGATATGAAAGCATGGATGTCAGTTAGACATGCTGTGATCCTTCTATTTTGAACATCCTCTGTGTAATGTAATATCTGGATATCCAGCTGCCTCCACACACCCTAGCCTATATTTCATGAAGTGCTTTGAGAGGCTGGTTATGGCACACATCAACTCCATCATCCCAGACACCCTAGACCCACTCCAATTTTCATACCGCCCTAACAGATCCATAGATGACCCAATCTGAATTGCACTCCACACTGCCCTCACACAACTAGATAAGAGCAACAACTACGTGAGAATGCTGTTCATTGACTGAAGCTCAACGTTCAACACCATTGTCCCCTCCAAGCTCATCACCAAGCTTAGGACCCTGGGACTGAACATCTCCTTCTGCAACTGGACCCTGGACTTCCTGAAGGGAACATCACCTCGGTCACACTGACTCTCAACACAGGGGTGTGTGCTTAGTCCCCTCCTGTACTCCCTGTGTATCCACGACTCCAACACCATAATCAAGTTTGCTGATGACACGATGGCGGTAGGCCTGATCAGCGGCGACGATGAGACAGCCTACAGGGAGGAGGTCAGTGACCTGGCACTGTGTTGCCAGAACAACAACCTCTCCCTCAATGTAGGTAAGACCAAGGAGCTGATCGTGGACTACAGAAAACAGGGGGAGCACGCCCCCATCCACATCGATGGGGCTGCAGTGGATCGGGTTGAAGCTTCAAGTTCCTCGGTGTCCAAATCACGAAGGACTTAAAATGTTACACACACACTATTCTGCCCTTGAGTTGCGTTCCCATGCAAAACTAGACAGATAGCTAACAACTAAGTCTTCAATAAAACTCCCAAGGCGTGACTTTTCTTGAATGAATATATTGAAAACGTTTATGTTGTGAAACTGCAAAATACAGAAAAGAATATACTTTAGTGTTCAATTCACACCGACATACTGTAGCTGTACATTTGAAGTTGCATAAATACAAAGCACGCGCTAAGGTACCATGCATCTGGCATGATGCCAAACCATATAGCTAATTGTTAACCATATGGTAATTGCTCCTTTCATTACTCTAATAATGTATAACCATCTATGTAGAATAACAAAGCATATTACACTAGAAACAGTAACAAAACTACAGTATTGTATATTTTACAATTCGTTTGCATGACGCATGAGCAAAGTAATACAGCTAACGACATACACAAAAGGCATTGCAATTTGTGAGTAAATGCAACCAACATTGATATGTAAGAAACTCTATCAATAACAAGATTATCATCATTAGCTAAATGCTTGAATCGAATTTACAAACAAATATTTTTCCAAGGCTGATTCGTGACAAGAAATAACTACATTGAAAGACCTGCACCGTAGCGTTGTTTGTAGCTGCTTCTATGCGTGCAAAACAAATTCTGAACTTCCCGTTTGCGTTGTCTTTCTAAGTACCAGAAAGCGCCACTAGGGGGCAAATAACACCATTGAACACAATGAAAATCCAATTTAACCATTGTAATAAAATAATCTGTTACCTTCTAACAGGATGGCAGCACACTCCCCGCCTGGTATAATGAAATTGTGCCACTATTAAATAAAACATATCAAGAAACAAATAATGTCCTTTCTATTTTTATCTTTTGTCTCTAAGATGCTTCAGAAAGAAGAACAACAATCTCTGAGATTGTTCTCAGAAACACCTTAGCAGCTCCTTGCTTGACAATTTTTAGTTCTACTTTCCTAACCTTTTTGTCAGTACTGGGAAAGGTTTTTACCACAAGCCCGACTGGCCAGTCATTTCTGTGAGCCTGACTGTCTTTCAATAAGACAACATCTCCCACTTTTACATTTGGCTTTTCTGCTGTCCATTTTCTGCGTCTCTGCAGCGTTGTCAGGTACTCCTGTCTCCACCTTTTCCAAAAGGTGTCAGCGAGACACTGGACTTGCTTCCACGGTTTCCATTTCTCATCTTTTTCTGTTGGAAGAGGGACATCCCACTCACTCTGATCAGAAGAGAGTTCTCTGATTAAGGCTTTACCTTGCATTGTTATTGGAGCCACGAACCCAAGGGGGTCATAAAGACTATTCACTGTGGACAGGATGCCTCTCCGCGTAAAAGGCTTCTCATTGTGGGACACCTGGAATGAGAAGCTGTCTGTTTCCAGGTTCCAAGAAAGTCCCAGACTCCGTTGAAAGGGGAGAGGATCCACTCCTAGGTCCAGATCTTTTAAGTCTTTCGCACGGTCCTCCATAGGGAAGGCTTCCATAACTGTTTTGCTATTGGATGCAATCTTGTGTAGTTTCATGTTGGACTCCGCCAACATTGCTTGTGTTTTTCTTAGAATGTTGACAGCTTCTTCTGTAGTAGCTACTGATGTCAGACCATCATCGACGTAGAAGTTCCTCACTACATATTGCTTGGGTTCTGACCCGTGTTCCTTCTCACCCTGTAGCGCTGCTCGTCTCATGCAGTAGATGGCTACGGCTGGTGAAGGGCTGTTCCCAAATACATGGACTTTCATCCTGTACTCAGTTATGTTTCTATCTGGGTTGTTGTCTTCATACCAGAGAAACCTTAAGTAATCTCTGTGATCCTCACGTACACCAAAACAGTAAAACATTTGTTGCACATCTGCTGTTAGTGCAATGCAATCCTTGCGGAAACGCATTAGGACACCCAAGAGTGTGTTGTTTAAGTCTGGACCACTGAGCAGAACATCGTTAAGTGACACGCCTTGACACTTAGCACTGGAGTCAAATACTACTCGTATTTGTTCAGGCTTTTGTGGATGGTAAACACCAAATATGGGCAGATACCAACGTTCTTTGTCTCCCTCTAGTGGCTGTGAAGGTTCGGCTTGGTCGTTATCCAGCATCTTTTGCATGAAGTCAATAAAATGACGCTTCATGTCAGGCTTTTTGTCTAAAGTCCTGCGAAGTGATGTGAGACGGTTCATGGCCTGCTCCCTGTTATTAGGAAGGCGACGTCTATTGGGGCGAAAGGGTAGTGGAGCCACCCAGTTGTTTCCATCATCCTGGAAAACCTGTTTGTCCATAATGTCCAAGAAGGCTTTGTCCTCCACTGATGGTGCTGGTTTATCATCGTCTTGTGTTTTGTCGAACACGGAACATCCCAGGCTGTCTGTGTTCACAGTTGTGATTGGATCTCTCGAGTGCACTGTAGAGGGAGAGATGTGTTTCTGAGCTACGCTGTTGTAGTTCTCTTTTACCTGGATGATGTCAGGGCAAGGGCTCAGATAGGATGTGCGACCATTTTGAAGTATGTTTGTCCTGAACACGTTAACATTGGCTGGTCGGTGAGCCGTTCCCAGACAGACCTCACCCACAATGACCCACCCGAGGTCGAGTCGCTGTGCATAAGGAGTGTCGTGGGGCCCATTGATTTGCTCTCGTACCTTGTGTACCCTTAAGATGTCTCGTCCTAAGAGCAGGAGGATGGGAGCGTCTGGGTCCACAGCTGGAATTCTGTCCATAACTGGTTGCAGATGGGGATGATGATACGCAATGTCGGGGGAGGGAATCTCCATCCTATCGTCTGGCATCATTTCACACTCTATCAGAGTAGGGAGAGTGAGCTGCATGTGTCCATCTATAGACTCCACCATGAAGTTCACGGCTCTCCTGCCTGAAGTCTCTGTTACCCCAGAACACGTCTTCATGGTGTATGGAGCAGAGTTGTCATTGATGTTGAAGAGACTGAAAAACTCTGTCTTGGCCAGAGATTTGTTACTCTGTTCATCAAGCACTACATACATTTTGACAGCTTTCTCTCTTTTCCCAGCCGGATAAGCTTTGACTAAGCATATTTTTGAACATGATCTTGGATTGACTGCCTCACCACAGATCTCTGTACACTTTGAGGTGACAGATAGAAGAGCATCGTCACCTTGCTCCCTGCCATTATCTGTCTCTGCTGTAGCGGTGTATGTATTTGTAGGGGCTGGGCCTGGATGCAGAGCAGCAAGATGCCTGTCGCTGTCGCACTCAGAGCACTTGATTGAAACCTTAGTCTTTAGCTCTGTGCTGAGTTGACCCACAACATCGGAAACAAATGCCATTGTCTTTGAGATATGATTTGCGCTCATCTAGAGTTTTGTATCTAAACCCACAACACTTTTTAAGAGGATGAGACTTGTTATGTATTGGGCAGTGACGGTCAGGGTTTTCAACCTTTGTCTTACTGGGTTTGGTTTGGTGGTCTGAGGCCTCAGATGACACATCTGTCTTGTATACAGTCACAGGTTTCTTGCTGCTGTACCTGGCAGGTTTCTCACTTTTCATGGACACCTGGTTAGTTGAGGTGTAGAGGGTGAAGCTGGGGTCATTTCTAATTTTCGCCTGGTTCCTGATGAATCTCGAGAAGAACGAGAATGGTGGGAATGCTACCCGATAGTCCTCCTTATATTTGGATCCCTGTGCTATCCATTTTTCTTGTAAACTGAATGGAAGTTTCTCTACAATAGGGTTTACCCCCCGAGATGTGTCCAGATAAGCGAGGCCTGGAAGGTACCCTTCTATTTTAGCACACTCCAATTCGAGAATAATGTCACCTAGTTCTCTTAGTTTGTGATTGTCTTTGTTAGCCAGTTTTGGAAAATCATCCATTTTCTTCAACAGTGCATTCTCGATCACTTCGGGTGTACCATAGCACTCTTCTAGTCGTTGCCAGACCATGTTAAGTCCTGCTGTTGCGTTGAAAATATGGACAGATCTAATTCTGTTTGCTTGCTCAGACGACTCTGCCCCTAGCCACTTGGTAATTAGATCTAACTCTTCCCTGGCTGATAAATTCAAGTCTCTGGTCGCATTGAGAAAGGATGCTTTCCATGCCCAATAATTTTCAGGGCGATCATCAAACTTCAGGAGTCCTGAACTCACCATCTCACGTCGTAAGAGGTACTTGATGAAGTCTGGTGCCACTTGTGACTCAGGGAAGTTGTGTGTGTGTGACTGGAAATGGGCTTGCTTTCCATTTCCACCATGCTGCTGTTCATTTCTTTTCAACGGAGAGTCTCTGCTCATGTTCTGTTGTTTGCTACTTACTGGATTATGGCATGTAGCTGGGTCAACACTAACCTCTTGTTTCTCCACTTCAAATGGAAGTTCAGCAAAGTAGGGCCTAGCATGTTGTTGCACATACTCACTTGTACGTTGGACTGGACTTAAGGGCTGTGTCCCGGTGTCTAGTTCTTTGCGAAGCTCTCTGCGTTCTGATCCTACAACTTCTTCAAAGGCTGCAGCTTCAGCCAACGCAGCAGCAGCTGTTCTGCTCACACACACGCACATTTTTGGAGAAGGCGCAACAACGCCTCTTCCCCTCAGGAGGTTAGAATTTTTTTTGGCATGGCCCCTCAAATCCTCAAAAAGTTCTACAGCTGTACCATTGAGAGTATCTTGACTGGCTGCATCACGGTTTGGTATGGCAATAGCACCACCCTTGATCGCATGGCGCTACAGAGAGGGTGGGAACAGCACAGTATATTACTGGGGCTGAGCTCCTTGCCATCCAGGACCTCTATATCAGTTGATATGAAAGGAAGGCCAGTAAATCATTTAAGACTCCAGCCACGCAAAGACTGTTCTCTCTGCTTCTGCGTGACAAGCGGTACCGCTGGACCAAGTCTGGCACCAACAGGATCCTGAACAGCTTCTATCCCCAAGCCATAAGACTGCTAAATAGCTAACTAAATAGCTAACTAAACGGCTACACGGACTATCTGAGTAGACCGTTGTATTTTACTTGATTAAAAATGTTGCACTGTCTCTATGCACACTCACAGGACCCTACACACTCACATACTGTACATGGACACTCCAACACACACACACACACAAACACTCACTCCCATCATTTGATCACACACACATAATATGCACATGCATTTTTACTGACTCTACATACACCCACTCAATCATCACGCTGCTGCTACGTTGCTTATCATATATCCTGATGCCTGGTCACCTTACCCCTTTACATGTCTACCTCGATCACTCCAGCATCCCTGCACATTGTAAATATGGTACTGAAACCGACCCTGTATATAGTACGCTTTCTTACTTTCTCGTGTTTTTGTTCTACCCTGTTATTCTTAGTATTACATTGTTATTGATTACTGCATTGTTGGGTTTAGAGCTTTCCAGGAAGACATTTCACTGTACCTGCGCACGTGATATTAAAACTTGAAACTTCTGCATACACGTCAAGTACAGTAGCCTACAGTAGACTAGCCTTTCAGTGCAATGTTCGGAGCTGAACAGAGTGTAATGACACACTAGTCAGGAAATAAAGACTCTGAAAGGACCCGTTCCGTCTGTTCTGAACATACTGTACGCCATGCAACGATTTTCTGTCTGTCAAACCTTCTGACCCCTACAGCACATGTCAAAAAAACCTTTGAGTGACATAAAGAGCATAATGTGACCCTTGGAAAAAATATGCTTTCACTGAGCATTAGATAAGTGCAGCGGTTTTCCTTCTAGCCTGGTAAAACCAGACTGAACACTGCGAAACAACGGTGAAACATAGCAACATCACTTTGACTGCCAGCATAGCTTACCTCCTCCAAAGGGTGCCCAGATGACCCGTCGTATGGCCTTGACCCAGTCATCCATGTCACTCTGGGAGTTGGCCAAGAGCAGAATGGCCTCATGACTGATAGCAGCTCGGTCCTTTTCTCCTCCTGTACCACCTGAGAGAGAGAACGAGTAAGAGAGAGAGAGAGAGAGAGAGAGAATGAGAGAGAGAGAGAGAGAGAGAGAGAGAGAGACGAGAGAGAGAGAGAGAGAGAGAACGAGAACGAGAGAGAGAGAACGAGAGAGAGAGAGATATGAGTCGAATGCATCTTTGAAAGTTAATAGGTTGGCAGACTAATCTGGGGGAAAAGTGGTCTGAGGTTAATGAAAGGTTGATGAGTCCAGCTACTTCAATATCAGATATAGTAGCACACATGTAGAGAACAGGTCACCTTTAAGTGATTCATCAGATATCATTCTTTAGGTGTGATTTTACAGGGATCCAGTAATCCATGTAGTGATATCTCTCGCCATGTTAGGACATGCCATTTAGCTTTGGGGAAGGTAAACCAAATGTAAACAGTGGTGCCATAAAGCTAAGTGCCTTTGTCACCCAGCTCAGCAAACTCACACCACTGTGATTATCACTTAGCAGCCCAGTCACATTGACTGCTTTGGGCTCTGTGTACTCATGTGACCCTTAGATACAGGTTTGCAGTCTATAGCTGAAATGCTTTAGTCATCATTACTTTTATCCTTATTACCATATGCAGTCATCGTATTCAGTCAGTACTTCATATACCTAAAAGTATGTTAATGGAGTAGATATACTTCCTGTCTATGCATCCATTGTATATTACTACTGTATATTCTCGGAATCAGTTGAAACCTCCCTATGCGAGTACAAAATAATGCTATATATTGCCTTCATAAAATATTAAATGATGATTTTATCATTTGACTGGTGGCATGTTGCCTCTGTCAAGATATACTGTATTTCCCACTTGTCTTCTGCTTCAAAACATCTTACTCATACACCAGACACGCAGAAAGCAATAGCGCTTGGCTGCTGCCATCTGATATGAACTTCAAAACAAACAAAAAAAGATTAAAGGGACTCCAATTGTAGGAGAGAATCACATCATTCACAAAGAAAACAACACCTTCTACTATCTTGTACCAAACATCTGTATTGGCTACTTTCGGTTCCAAACATAGCACCTTCCATTAACTTGAAAGGTTGAAAGTGTTCAAATTGTTACAGGTTCAAAAGCACTTCTTCAAGAAGCTGTTCCTTTATGTGATCTGATAGGAAAGATAAAGCTCTTCGGTCCTAGTTCCTGTCATCAATAACAGTGTAAACCAAGTGGATCCCTTTCCGCCAGGCCACCGGAAAAGAGAGAAATCAAGCGAGTGATAAAGATGCCCTGCTGACGCAGACATAAAGGAGCCTGAACACAGTCAATGTTTCGTCTTCCAGCCCACCGCCAGCAGACTGTCAAAAAGAGAGGAAAATATGAAAAACCTGTCTGAGGAAAGAAAGTGCAAAGATGTCAAATCAAATCAAATGTTATGTGTCACATGAAATGCTTACTTACAAGCCCTTAGCAAACAACGCAGTTTTAACAAATAAGAGTTTCCGAAAATATTTACTGAATACACAAAAGTTTTTAAAAAAATGGTATATTAATTTATGTACATATACAGTGGGGAGAACAAGTATTTGATACACTGCCGATTTTGCAGGTTTTCCCACTTACAAAGCATGTAGAGGTCTGTAATTTTTATCATAGGTACACTTCAACTGTGAGAGACGGAATCTAAAACAAAAATCCAGAAAATCACATTGTATGATTTTTAAGTAATTCATTTGCATTTTATTGCATGACATAAGTATTTGATACATCAGAAAAGCAGAACTTAATATTTGGTACAGAAACCTTTGTTTGCAATTACAGAGATCATACGTTTCCTGTAGTTCTTGACCAGGTTTACACACACTGCAGCAGGGATTTTGGCCCACTCCTCCATACAGACCTTCTCCAGATCCTTCAGGTTTCGGGGCTGTCGCTGGGCAATACAGACTTTCAGCACCCTTCAAAGATTTTCTATTGGGTTTAGGTCTGGAGACTGGCTAGGCCACTCCAGGACCTTGAGATGCTTCTTACGGAGCCCTCCTTAGTTGCCCTGGCTGTGTGTTTCGGGTTGTTGTCATGCTGGAAGACCCAGCCCCGACCCATCTTCAATGCTCTTACTGAGGGAAGGAGGTTGTTGGCCAAGATCTCGCGATACATGGCCCCATCCATCCTCCCCTCAATACGGTGCAGTCGTCCTGTCCCCTTTGCAGAAAAGCATCCCCAAAGAATGATGTTTCCACCTCCATGCTTCACGGTTGGGATGGTGTTCTTGGGGTTGTACTCATCCTTCTTCTTCCTCCAAACACGGCGAGTGGAGTTTAGACCAAAAAGCTCTATTTTTGTCTCATCAGACCACATGACCTTGTCCCATTCCTCCTCTGGATCATCCAGATGGTCATTGGCAAACTTCAGATGGGCCTGGAAATGCGCTGGCTTGAGCAGGGGGACCTTGCGTGCGCTGCAGGATTTTAATCCATGACGGCGTAGTGTGTTACTAATGGTTTTCTTTGAGACTGTGGTCCCAGCTCTCTTCAGGTCATTGACCAGGTCCTGCCGTGTAGTTCTGGGCTAATCCCTCACCTTCCTCATGATCATTGATGCCCCACGAGGTGAGATCTAGCATTGAGCCCCAGACCGAGGGTGATTGACCGTCATCTTGAACTTCTTCCATTTTCTAATAATTGCACCAACAGTTGTTGCCTTCTCACCAAGCTGCTTGCCTATTGTCCAGTAGCCCATCCCAGCCTTGTGCAGGTCTACAATTGTATCCTTGATGTCCTTACACAGCTCTCTGGTCTTGGCCATTGTGGAGAGGTTGGAGTCTGTTTGATTGAGTGTGTGGACAGGTGTCTTTTATACAGGTAACGAGTTCAAACAGGTGCAGTTAACACAGGTAATGAGTGGAGAACAGGAGGGATTCTTAAAGAAAAACTAACAGGTCTCTGAGAGCTGGAATTCTTACTGGTTGGTAGGCGATCAAATACTTATGTCATGCAATAAAATGCAAATGAATTACTTAAAAATCATACAATGAAGCCTCCCGGGTGGCGCAGTGGTTAAGGGTGCTGTACTGTAGTGCCAGCTGTGCCACCAGAGACTCTGGGTTTGCGCCCAGGTTCTGTCGTAACCGGCCGCGACCGAGGGGTTTGTGGGGCGACGCACAATTGGCCTAGCATCGTCTGGGTTAGGGAGGGGTTGTCCGGTAGGGATATCCTTGTCTAAGGTTGCCAGGTGCACAGTGTTTCCTCCGACACATTGGTGCGGCTGGCTTCTGGGTTGGATGTGCGTTGTGTTAAGAAGCAGTGCGGCTTGGTTGGGTTGTGTTTCGGAGGACGCATGACTGTCAACCTCCCGCTCTCCTGAGCCCGTACGGGAGTTGTAGCGATGAGACAAGATTTTAGCTACTAAACAATTGGGGAGAAAAAGGGGTAAAACTTAAAAACAAAAATATTCATACAATGTGATTTTCTGGATTTTTGTTTTAGATTCCGTCTCTCACAGTTGAAGTGTACCTATGATAAAAATTACAGACCTCTACATGCTTTGTAAGTAGGAAAAACTGCAAAATCAGCAGTGTATCAAATACTTGTTCTCCCTACTATATATATATACACACACACAGGGGGTCCTGAGTCAATATGATTTGGAATCAATTAAGATAATCCAGAGCTCTGGGATTTAATGCAAGTCTCACTCCTACTGAGCACATTAAAGGGCTGATATTTTGATTAGGACTCTTCACGTTCCACAGAAAACTGCAGTGAAGGTCATTTTTGATGATAATGATTCCCTCTGGTCGGTAAATGTCAGACTGCCCACTGTGCTTGTGGATGGATGGATCCTTAGTGGAAGAGAGGGGAGATAAGGGATGAGTTTTACTGTGAAAATATGTTTCTTCTTATATGGGTGCAGTTGTGTAAAGTACATAAGTAATAAATACTTTGAAGTACTACTTAAGTATTTTTTGGGGGGTATCTGTACTTTAATATGTATGTTTTAGTTTTACTCCACTACATTCCTAAAGAAAATATGTACTTTGTACTCCATTACATTTTCCCTGACACCCAAAGTACCAGTTACATTTAGAATGCTCAGGCAGGACAGCAATATGGTCAAAATTCACACACATATCGATATAACTCGTTGTCATCAGTGTAGGCTACTGCGGACAGTTTCCATGTGGTTGATACCACACAATTGACTCCATTCCAGCCATTATCATGAGCTGTCCTCTCCTCAGCAACCTCCGCTGGTTGTCATCCCCACCGTGTCTGAACTGGCGGACACACTAAACACAAATACTGAATTTGTAAATGATGTCTGAGTTGGAATGAGCCCCTGCAGTATGACAATTGAGTGATTTTACATCACTGTACATTTCCAAACAGATCATTTAAGACTTTTGCTCAAGTAGTATTTTACTGGGTGACTTTCCCTTTTACTTGAGTCATTTTCTATTAAGGTATCTATTTTACTCAAGTATGACAATTGAGTTCTTGCTCCGCCACTGACTGTGTGAACATAGTTAAGTGACTGGGAGGTGCAGACACCTGCAGTTAGTGATAAGCAGCGGTGTTGTGTGTCTTTGTGTGTGTGGCCACTGACTGTGTGAATAATGGTCCAGATGATTGTTCTGAGGATTGGGAATTGATTCACTCCTGCTGACCTTTGACCTTTGTGCAGGGGTGTTTATGAAGTGCAGCACACCTGTTGTGTATAATGTTTCCCAAATAACTGTGTGTAGGGTCACCATGGAGAGGGAACATCACAATAATTCCGGCATATACTACGTTTCTTTTTAAATGGATTATAGTATGTACATTTTGTAATAAAACATGTCCTCTGGAGCAGCTATGATTGGTTGTAGAACATGATATTGTTTTCTACCAACCTTTGTTGGATAATCAGAAAAGCTTGCCCTTCAAAAGAAAGGAAGGACTCTTCACAAAACCTGAATGCAGTACGTCATACAACAACAGAACACCACTACCAACAAAATAAAAACATTTTTTTTTTGCCACTCTAGCTCCCCTACAAAGTAAACCTTTTGTTGTGGTATGGCATACTGGATTATGGACAAAACAAGTGAAATCGACAACAGACAGATGAGCATCATTTAGCCCATAGCTGTTCAATATAATTACAGTACATTACATGTACTCAAATGACAATCATTTACAATATAACTCTAAAAAGGTAGCTAGCTTTACCTTGCAGGTGTTCCTGTTTGAGCCTGGTGGGCTTACAGCAGGCCAGCCTCATTCCCATGATTCACTGAGGGGAGCTGGCAGTGCTACAGCTGGGGCATGAATAGGGTACGTGCTGCCCTCCTGGAGGTTGTGTATCCTTATCCACACGCAGGTACTACTGGGCAGGCGGTGCCAGTGAGGCATGCTCAATGCCAGGAAAAACAAGCCCCGAAAACAAGTCCCACTTCTACCTGTTCTTCATTTATAGATTCTCTCATTCACTAACATTCACTAGCAGTAGTTATCTCTATCCCCTGGTTTCCCTAGGGAGAGGCAGATAGATACCAGAGGAGGAGTGTACGCTAATCTCTCCTTGTGTGCCCTGGCCTTGCTCTCCCTCTCCCTCCCTGGCAGTTTGCTGTGTGTGGAGTGATTAGATGGGCTCCTCTACCCTTCCTTCCCAAACAAACCTCCCCAGTCCACACACACACTCTCTGGAAAACGAACAGACTTTGCGAATCAATTGGGAAGCCTCTGATTGGCCAGATTTGTGATGGTGATCTATAGTTCACTCGTAGAAAAGAAGGGTTCCAAAAGGGTTATTCGGCTGTCCCCATAGGATAACCCTTTTGGGTTCCAGGTAGAGCTCTTCTGGGTTCTACATGGAACCCATTATGGTTCTACCTGGAACCAAAAAGGGTTCTTCAAAGGGTTATCCTATGGGGGCAGCCAAAGAACCCTTTTAGGTTCTAGATAGCACCTTTCTTTCTAATAGTGTATGAGTCTAAACTGCAATGACCGGTATAGGGACAAAGTCGAGTCACAATTCAACGGCTCAGACACGAGACAGACGTATGTGGCAGGGTCTACAAGCAATTGCGGACTACAAAAAGAAAACTAGCCACGTCACGTACACTGACGTCTTGCTTCCAGACAAACTAAACACCTTCTTTGCCTGCGTTCAGGACAATACAGTGGCACTGACGCGGCCCGCTACCAAGGACTGCGGGCCCTTCTCCGTGGCCAACGTGAGTAAGTCAATTAAATGTGTTAACCCTCACAACGGCATCCTCAGAGCATGCACAGAACAGCTGGCTGGTGTGTTTATGGACATATTCAATCACTCCCAAATCAAATCAAATCAAAATCAAATTTTATTTGTCACATACACATGGTTAGCAGATGTTAATGCGAGTGTAGCGAAATGCTTGTGCTTCTAGTTCCGACAATGCAGTAATAACCAACAAGTAATCTAACTAACAATTCCAAAACTACTATCTTATACACAGTGTAAGGGGATAAAGAATATGTACATAAAGATATATGAATGAGTGATGGTACAGAGCAGCATAGGCAAGATACAGTAGATGGTATCGAGTACAGTATATACATATGAGATGAGTATGTAAACAAAGTGGCATAGTTAAAGTGGCTAGTGATACATGTATTACATAAGGATGCAGTCGATGATATAGAGTACAGTATATACGTATGCATATGAGATGAATAATGTAGGGTATGTAACATTATATTAGGTAGCATTGTTTAAAGTGGCTAGTGATATATTTTACATCATTTCCCATCAATTCCCATTATTAAAGTGGCTGGAGTTGAGTCAGTGTCAGTGTGTTGGCAGCAGCCACTCAATGTTAGTGGTGGCTGTTTAACAGTCTGATGGCCTTGAGATAGAAGCTGTTTTTCAGTCTCTCGGTCCCAGCTTTGATGCACCTGTACTGACCTCGCCTTCTGGATGATAGCGGGGTGAACAGGCAGTGGCTCGGGTGGTTGTTGTCCTTGATGATCACTGTATTGTCCTCAAAGCGGGCAAAAAAGTTATTTAGTCTGCCTGGGAGCAAGACATCCTGGTCCGTGACTGGGCTGGTTTTCTTCTTGTAGTCCGTGATTGACTGTAGACCCTGCCACATACCTCTTGTGTCTGAGCCGTTGAATTGATATTCTACTTTGTCTATACTGACGCTTAGCTTGTTTGATAGCCTTGCGGAGGGAATAGCTGCACTGTTTGTATTCGGTCATGTTACCAGTCACCTTGCCCTGATTAAAAGCAGTGGTTCGCGCTTTCAGTTTCACGCGAATGCTGCCATCAATCCACGGTTTCTGGTTAGGGAATGTTTTAATCGTTGCTATGGGAACGACATCTTCAACGCACGTTCTAATGAACTCGCACACCGAATCAGCGTATTCGTCAATGTTATTATCTGACGCAATACGAAACATATCCCAGTCCACGTGATGGAAGCAGTCTTGGAGTGTGGAATCAGCTTGGTCGGACCAGCGTTGGACAGACCTCAGCGTGGGAGCTTCTTGTTTTAGTTTCTGTCTGTAGGCAGGGATCAACAAAATGGAGTCGTGGTCAGCTTTTCCGAAAGGAGGGCGGGGCAGGGCCTTATATGCGTCGCGGACAATGATCCAAGGTTTTTCCACCCCTGGTTGCGCAATCGATATGCTGATAAAATTTAGGGAGTCTTGTTTTCAGATTAGCCTTGTTAAAATCCCCAGCTACAATGAATGCAGCCTCCGGATAAATGGATTTCAGTTTGCAAAGAGTCAAATAAAGTTCGTTCAGAGCCATCGATGTGTCTGCTTGGGGGAGAATATATACGGCTGTGATTATAATCGAAGAGAATTCTCTTGGTAGATAATGCGGTCGACATTTGATTGTGAGGAATTCTAAATCAGGTGAACAGAAGGATTTGAGTTCCTGTATGTTTCTTTGATCACACCATGTCTCGTTAGCCATAAGGCATACGCCTCCGCCCCTCTTCTTACCAGAAAGATGTTTGTTTCTGTCGGCGCGATGCGTGGAGAAACCCGCTGGCTGCACCGCCTCCGATAGCGTCTCTCCAGTGAGCCATGTTTCCGTGAAGCAAAGAACGTTACAGTCTCTGATGTCCCTCTGGAATGCTACCCTTGCTCGGATTTCATCAACCTTGTTGTCAAGAGACTGGACATTGGCGAGAAGAATGCTAGGGAGTGGTGCACGATGTGCCCGTCTCCGGAGTCTGACCAGAAGACCGCCTCGTTTCCCTCTTTTACGGAGTCGGTTTTTTTTGGGGGTCGCCGGCTGGGATCCATTCCGTTGTCCTGGTTGAAAGGCAGAACACAGGATCCGCGTCGCGAAGATCATATTCTTGGTCGTACTGATGGTGAGTTGACGCTGATCTTATATTCAGTAGTTCTTCTCGACTGTATGTAATGAAACCTAAGATGACCTGGGGTACTAATGTAAGAAATAACACGTAAAAAAACAAAAAACTGCATAGTTTCCTAGGAACGCGAAGCGAGGCGGCCATCTCTGTCGGCGCCGGAAGTATCCCTATCCCTGTCTGCTGTCCCCACATGCTTCAAGATGGCCACCATTGTTCCTGTACCCAAGAAGGCTAAGATAACTGAACTAAATGACTATCGCCCCGTAGCACTCACTTCTGTCATTGTGAAGTGCCTTGAGGGACTAGTCAAGGATCATATCACCTCCACCTCACCTGCCACCCTAGACCCACTTCGGTTTGCATACCACCCCAATAGGTCCACAGACGATGCAATCGCCATCACACTGCCCTATCCCATCTGGATGAGGAATACCTATGTAAGAATGCTGTTCATTGACTACAGCTCAGCATTCAACACCATAGTGCCCTCCAAGCTCATCATTAAGCTTGAGGCCCTGGGTCTCAACCCCGCCCTGTGCAATTGGGTCCTGGACTTTCTGACGAGCCGCCCCCAGGTGGTGAAGGTAGGAAACAACATCTCCACTCAACACTGGGGCCCCACAAGGGTGTGTGCTCAGTCTCTCCTGTACTCCCTGTTCACCCATGACTGCGTGGCCATGCACGCCTCAAACTTAATCATCAAGTTTGCAGATGACACAACAGTAGTGGGCTTGATTACCAACAATGACGAGACAGCCTACAGGGAGGAGGTGAGGGCACTCAGAGTGTGGTGTCAGGAAAACAACCTCTCACTCAACATCAACAAAACAAAGGAGATGATTGTGGACTTCAGGAAACAGAAGAGGGAGCAGCCCTATCCACATCGAAGGGACAGTAGTGGAGAAGGTGGAAAGTTTTATGTTCCTCGGCATACACATCATGGACAAACTGATATGGTCCACCCACACAGACAGTGTGGTGAAGAAGGCGCAACAGTGCCTCTTAAACCTAAGAAGGCTGAAGAAATTTGGCTTGTCACCTAAAACCCTCACAAACTTTTACAGATGCACAATTGAGAGCATCCTGTCGGGCTGTATCACCGCCTGGTACGGCAACTCCACCATCCACAACTGCAAGGCTCTCCAGAGGGTGATGCGGTCTGCACAACTCATCACCGGGTGCAAACTACCTGCCTTCCATGACACCTACAGGACCCAATGTCACAGGAAGGCCAAAAAGATCATCAAGGACAACAACTACCCTAGCCACTGCCTGTTCACTCCGCTACCATCCAGAAGGCGAGGTCAGTACAGGTGCATCAAAGCTGGGACCGAGAGACTGAAAAACAGCTTCTATCTTAAGGTCATCAGACTGTTAAACAGCCATCACTAACACAGAGAGGCTTCTGCCTACATACAGACTCAAATCATTGGCCGCTTTAATATATAGATTACTAGTGTCACGCCTGCTCCCGCTCTTCTCCCCTGGCGCTCGAGGGCGCCAGGCTCCCCAGCATTGCGCACTCCTGCCATTATCATTACACACACCTGCCTTTCCCCCGTCACGCGCATCAGTGGTTAATGGACTGTCCTGGACTCAATCATTTCTGTCATTACCTTCCCTATACCTGTCTGGTTCCCCACTCTGTTCCCTGCTTCTACATGAATGTCCATATATCCGTGTATACCCGTGTGCTGACACTGTTCCTGTCTTGTTTCATGTCTGATCCCGATTAAATGTTTGACTCCCCGTACCTGCTTCTCATCTCCGGCGTCGGTCCTTACAACTAGTCACTTCGAATAATGCCACTTCAATAATGTTTAGATATCTTACATGACTCATCTCATATGTATATACTGTACCTTATATACCATCTACTGCATCTTGCCTATGCCGCTCGGCCATCGCTCATCCATATATTTATATGTACGTATTCTTATTCCATCGCTTTGGATTTGTGTGTATTAGGTAGTTGTTGTGGAATTGTTAGATTACTTGTTAGATATTACTGCACTGTCGGAACTAGAAGCATCAAGCATTTCGCTACACTCGCGTTAACATCTGCTAACCATGTGTATGTGACCAATACAATTTGATCACTGTAATCATGTTGTTGGATCACACTCTGCTGTTGGCTAGCTTGTCCTACTCACCCATTTTTACAGTAGGCCTCAGTGTTTTCCCTTCGCTTTAAGTGACCAGAAAGAGTGATGTGTGTAGGTTTGTTGCTAGCCTAAAGGGCACCGCAAGACCCATCTATAGATCCATGGAGATCCTCCATCACAAATTCCAGCATGCTGTCCATAGACTTAAACCAACAAAACAGCGCTTAGCTACTTTCCATTACTTTCTTTTGAAACACTGTCTGGGGTCATGAAGTGAGCCATTGTTGTAGTTACTGACAGTTTATGCATATCAGGTAAGGAGAGCCCACAATGAAGCTCAGATGAAAGGGAGGCATGCATGAATATTGTTGACTTTTTCAACCTGGGTCACATTACTCAGGTAAACAAGATCACACGCTTTTCTACAGCTAGTGCCACAGGGTAATATGCAAATGTAAGAGGGCACTAAGAAAGTAGTTTCATGCGGTATACTAAGATCTTGTTAGTACCCTCATTCATTGTTATGAGCCAGTGGGGTGCTTTATAGGCAATGAACTGACAACTAGCTAATCAAAAGTCGTGCAAGCCTAGAAAGACTGTTCTTTGTCTAGAGCTGTATTCCCTTCTAGCAAACAGCTCTTCTTTATAAGGCTGAGTTTTTCTGCAAGGCTTGGACTGGTGCTGGGGGTAGGGGACAGGCTCCAAGTGTGTGTGTGTGTGTCTGTGTGTGTGTGTGTGTGTGTGTGTGTGTGTGTGTGTGTGTGTGTGTGTGTGTGTGTGTGTGTGTGTGTGTGTGTGTGTGTGTGTTTGCACTGGCTAAACAAGTGGCCTACAATAATTAATTAGCTGAAATTGTCTTGTTTACCCAGGCTTGTGTGTGTGTGTGTGTGTGTGTGTGTGTGTGTGTGTGTGTGTGTGTGTGTGTGTGTGTGTGTGTGTGCACCATCCTTTACAGGCTGTTGTTTCCCAGCTGGTTGTATGGCTAGAGACCAACACAAAAGGAAGCTTAGCCTTGAGTAGCCCCTTAAAGCACAGAGTGCATTTAAAAAGCACAGATTATTATAACTGTTTCCTGACTCTGATAGGCTTTCAGTAATAGCCACATAGCTACTTCAGTTTAAAGGATATTGAAAAGGGTCTTTGGATTTGGCTACGTTTTGGTTCATTGCTTTCTTGGTCCCAAGGATATTAGAGGGAAAGGAAGCAGGATATTTGACATTTAAAATGTGTGAGGGCTCCTCCCTAAACAGTTTAATTGTAGCCTTGGATATGAGGATATAAAAGGTGCTATCTGATAGGTTAATTTGGTCATACAGGATCTATCACCGTAGATGTTCCTGAGGAAATGAGTGTAGATGTATCATGTATCAATGCATCATCTCTTGCCAAATTTTGGAGGGGAAAAAAATCAAGCTAGGCATATTTGTACCCTTGATGAGTTAATGTCAATTTGCAGGGGCCTTCGCTTCTCTTTCATTTGGACAGGGCAAGGACCTTAAAGTGTCCACATCAAACACAACCCGCAAGGACGTTTATTGGCAGAGGTCATGCATAGAGAGAGTCCGTGAACTGAGACCCAGGAACACCCTAGTGCCTAGCCTTGCTCTGAAATAAGGCTGCACGATATGGGCCAAAAAAATCAAATCATTTTTTTTTAACGAAATATTGTGATTGCGATTTCACCTGCGATACAGATCTAAACACTTACTGTTGGAATTATAGAAATAGAATGATTAAATAAAACAACTAAGTGGAAAGCAGCATTGTTCTTGTTTGTTACAATCTCTTGACTGCATTTGACTTAACAGAACCGCATGCAAACTTATAGTGGATCTAACAGCTAGGACGATGAACTGCACCACTTGAGCGACAGGTGGCGGGGTTTGGTGTGTGTAGGAAACAGCTACAAGAGGGGGAAAACAACTGAGTAAGCTATAAACGTGGATGTCAATGTGTCAATGTTGCAATTTCGATGTGAATTAGAATAATTGCGCAGCCCAACTCTGAAAGGATGACGTGATGTGGTAACAGAAGGCAAACGATGCTCATTTCAAGTCATTTCTCAAAAGTGCTAGGAGAATTATGCAGGCAGTAACCTCAGAGGTCATGGGCTCTCTAACACCCTAGATGGCACAGTCAAAAGCCCAAATGGGCCAATGAATTGCAGGCACTGCTCTTTGCCCGAAACCGATTCTGAAATGGATAGTATGAATGAGGACCGGACCATCGGTCCAGAGTGGATCTGACTCCATATGGAGACATTTTGGGTGATGTGGGTGAATGCAGTGGCCCCTCTTGACCTATTGCAAGAAGTACACAAGAAGCTTCCCCGCGCCTCTGTTGAAGCCTTACAGTAATATTTGTTTCCCAACCCCATTGCCAGAGTGGATCTTTATCGTAACGCCATAGTCAATCTGAGCACTCAGTGGTTGTTCATTTCAAGGCTGAGAAGCGAAAAGCATTCATTTAAGCAGAGTAAGAGAGAAAGCAAGAGGGAGAAGAAACCCCCCCCCCCACCTAGTTTCTCTCAAGGGCTTGAGAATTGAATATCTTCTAATGAGCATGTAGGGGCTGAGTTGGGTTTGAGAGTGAGAGACTTCTAAAGTGCACAGCTCCGATTGAAATGCAGTCCCCTTTCCATTGTGTTCTTGCTGTCCCACTGTTTAAATGGTCTTCAGAAATGGCCTTGACAGCCCTGTGTGCTGCCTGCCGAGCTCATCCACACGTAGCCAGTAAAGGCTGATTGGGGTCACACTCTGCTGCAATATCTACGTGAAGAGTTGACTGCGTAGGGTCTTTCCAGCACACTCGCCCCCAGGCAAAGCTGCGTATTGTCCGTGTACATGTGAACAGTGTTGCTTCCGTCCCTCTCCTTCGCCCTCCAACCTGGGCTCAAACCAGGGAACCTCTGAACACTTCGACGACAGTCACACGCAAAGCATCATTACCTATCGCTCCTGCAAAATATGCAGTCCTTGCAGAGCAAGGGAAGCAACTAATTCAAGGTCTCGGAAGTGAGTGACGTCACCTATTTAAATGCTACTCGTGCTCACCGCTAACAAGCTAACCCTTTCACACTGGTTACGTTTACATAGATGTCAACCTTAAAAGAGATAGTCATGAGAACCAGCTATTGGGGTCAGTATGCCTGGGCAAGATTAGAATATTCCCTTTTCTCTCTTCCCTGTATTAAAATGTCATTCGCCAAGGAGCTGGAATCCATACTGATGCATCAATGTGTTCTCAGTGATTAGTTCTGATTCTGAAGTCTTGGTTTGGAGATTTTGTCACGAAAGAGATTAACATCCACAGGGATGCAATTCTTAGGGGGTGATATACTGCTGTTTCCATGACATCGACTGACCAGGTTAATCAAGGGGAACGTAATGATTCCCTATTGATGCCACCTGCTAAATTCACTCCAGTCAGTGTAGATGAAGGGGAGGAGAAGGATTTTAAGCCTTGAAACAATTGAGAGATGGATTGTGTGTGTGTGCCATTCAGGGGGTGAATGGGCAAGAAAAAAAAATATTGAAGTGCCTTTGAACGGGGTGTGGTAGTAGGTACCAGGCGCACCGGTTTGAGTGAGTCAAGAATTGCAACACTGCTAGGTTTTTCACACTCAACAGTTTCCCGTGTGTATGAATTATGATCCACCACCCTAAGGACATAGCGCGAATTTTACATAACTGCGGGAAGCATAGAAGTCAACATGGGCCAGCATGGGCCACCAAGCTTATCTACCAGTCAGTATGGTGTCTGTGAAACTGCATCTCCAGTCTCCATTGTAAAACATCAGCAGTGCCCCCTGCTGGCTCAGTGTGGTATTGAGGAAACTGCAGACATGTGCAGTGATGCCTGACTGGCAACACATGTATTTTCTGCTAAAGGAGGAGAGGCTGTGGTGTTGATGGATTATCTCACCTGGAACGATTTCAAAAAGATGTCTCCCTGGTTCTTCTGGGTTGGCGGTGAGCTCGTTCACCTGACAGCCCTGCAGAGGTATGCAGCCCTGGAATAAACAAACACAGAATCCATTCAAAAACCAAATATTAACAATACCTCAGTGAGATTAAACTCTAATCGTTTAAATCACAAACATTGATAAAAAACAGACAGAAGATCTCTCTCTCTCTATATATATCTCTTTCAGGATGAAGGAGTACAGATTACTGAATGGAGATAAATCGTAATTAAACAACTTCATCGAGGCCTGTTCATTTAGAGACTACTCAGAAGGAAAACCGGTCTCATTTTACCAGTCTGGCAGCATCCCTCATCATCCCTCATCAAACAGTGATGGGATCTGCCAAACCAGAGATCAAGCTGTCCACAGTAGTCGCCATGGCAACAAATTGGTAGCATGTCAGGGCAGGGCTAGCAGCCCAGCAGAGCTCCCAAAAGGGTACAACGTGCCTTGAATATCGATGGGGACAAATGACTGAGGAGAATTAAGACGGAACTCAAAATCTGAGATTATTCTCCCTTCTGGAGATGTCTTGTAGCAACCTTTGTGGCTCTAAACACCAAGCCATTCCTTAATGGCCTGCTCTACATGATAAAAAATGGCTGTAGATTGCCTAAATGCAAATTCCCTTCCTTCAGTTATCATTTCCTTTCATCTCAGTGCGAGACCTTGCTGTGTGAATTGCTTACACAGCCCCCTGCTCCAATTTCTATTGATTAGATGGGGGAAAAAGCGGACAGATTGACACTTTCACACACATCCTGGTTACCGCGCAGGGAGGGGCGGGTGCATATGTGTGTGTGTGTGTGTGCGTGTGTGTGTGCGTGTGCGTGTGCGTGTGTGTGTGTGTGTGTGTGTGTGTGTGTGTGTGTGTGTGTGTGTGTGGAGAAATCAATACTGGCTGGATGACTATTGACGGCCTGTGATTAAAAGGTGCCTATCAAACCCTTCAGTCATTCAGCCAGGCCTTAATGCAGAGCTTCTCCAGCCTGAAAGAACTCAATGGTTTGTGTGTGTGTGTGTGTTGGGGAGACAGGTATGCATTTAAAAGGGCAGCAGTCAAGTGGGAACGCCTGTGGAAATCAATGGTGCTTGGATATCAGGCCCGGGAATGTAAGAAGATGATCACTGAACACTGGAAGCATTGGGCCACCGACTACCGCCTGCTGTCTTTTGATGGATCACTTCATCACCCTTTCCTGGCTTGATGCTGTGTGGTGGTCCTGAAACAACTGTCTGCCTGATTACCGCATAGCTCTTTCATGACCATGCCAAAATGTCATGACCAAAATTGAGCAACGGTATCAAAACTATGTTTCATCCTGATTTTCCTTCTCGGCAGGGCACGGTGGCAATGCTATCTATCCATGCTAGGTGGTGATATAGACAATTCATTTGACCTATTTTTTCTAAGCAACGGATGAAAAAAACCACAGCAAAGTATTATTGGAGAGGATCTGAACTAGCCACAGTAGCTACTATAGTGAAAGTCCCACATTAAACCGAATAAAGGACTTCAGCGAACCTCTGCAATGAACTGAAGAAGAGCTTAGGTGTGAATGTTCAGTACCTGTGGCTTGGTCTCCTCCTCGTCTTTGTAGAAGTAGAGCTGGTCGGAGCGCAGGACAAACCATTTTAGCTGCCAGTTCTTCATGATGCTCCTCTGTTTCTTCAGCCAGCCAGCCTTCAGAGCCCCCTCCTGGAGACTGGGGGAGGATGGCCGGCATGGGCCCCGGGACACATCCCCCATCACCATGCTCTTGGACCGGGCTGGAGAGTCGAGACATACACACATGAATACAAATACACACATAAGCAGGGAGGGAGACTGGCAGAGAGGGAGACAGGCAGGGAGGGAGACAGGTAGGGAGGGAGTCTGGCAGGGAGGGAGACAGGCAGGCAGGCAGGGAGACAGGCAAGCAGGCAGGGAGACAGGCAGAGGGGGAGACAGACAGTGAGACAGGCACATACACATAGTGTGTCAGCTCTAGGGTTGCCATGGTGAGGCAGACACCACACACACCACGTCCTGCCCTGGAGCTGAGGCTGAGGCTGAGGCCCCCCTTCCTCCCCTGGGTAGAGGTGGCTGGAGACCCACCCGGCACAGGGAAGAGAGGAAAGGCCTCAGGTGATCTAAGCGATTCATTTAAAGCCACTGGAAGAGAGTTATTGTCTGTTCTGGCAGACCAACAGAACCAGGAACCAGTTTGAACTGTGATAATAAGACCTCCTGGGATTGACTCTGGGTTTTAGTGTAACGTGAGCTCAGTCAAGGACTGTTTCAGATGCAGTTTATAGGCTTCCTATGTCTGGAGGCTCTGAACTCACACAGGGTCCCCGTATCAGTTTCAGTCTGTCCTTTACGCAACGCAATTCATGAAATTAGCTTGATACAAGACACACGCAAGATGACTTAATACAGTACAGCCTGTGCAGAAAGTCAAATCTGGTCTTTACTAGTCCATGCATTAATCGTGACATTTGACAAAATAAACAAAAAAAACTGATTTCAGCTTCTAGAGACCTGACCGTCCTGAGAGAATAGCCACTCAGCAACACCTCCCACAGAGCCAAACAGCGGCAAAGGCAAACAAGACAAGCAATTTGATGATCATGTATAATTTATAGGAATCAATCCTGCAGACATCCTCTCTGCTGGACCTCCTGTGTGACACACTCAGGATCATTGCTCAGCTTAGAGGGGGGAGGGAGGATGAAAATCAATGTTTATTCTTCCCCTTTTTTCTCTCTTATTCTCCCTTTCTTCTCCTTCTCGCGATATGGGGTGGGTATGGGAGGCCAGGAGTTTCTCACGTGGTCAGGATGGGGAAACGCTGTAGTATGGCTATGATGCAGACACCCTGGAAAGACAGTTCCCAACACCTCCCTGGCATCACTCACCATGTTTTATTGGCATTAATTCATAGTTCTAACTGTCCATTCATTTTGAATCAAATCAAATTTCAAATCAAACCTACATTTACAGTCATTGTTCATTATACTCTGTGGTTATGGGTTGGGCTGCGGCTCCTTGCCCCCAGCACCAGACACAACATAGCATGGCCACCGTAGCCTAGCCGTCATTGTCCCCCTCCGTTCCTACTGCCATGGCTGCCTGCCTGGCTCCCTTCCTAATGGGTTGCACTCATCAGAGGAGCAGGGGCCGCCGTATATCACATGAACCATTTCTCTCTCTCTCGCACTGTCTCCGTCGACAACTGTCCGTCCATCTCTCTCTACCTCAATCCCTGTTTCTGGGTGCTCTGCTGGCCCCACTCAATCACAGCCCCGTGTGCTTGCCTGGAAGCCTCATTAGAGTAATTACATACACACACTAGTGTTGAATATTTCCCCGGCTATTTTACAAATGTTCCATCCCGAGAATAAATCCCTTTTCTCAGCGGCTAACCCAGTTCTTCCCGCCAAAACTCAAAAGTGTCATTCAAAAGCATTATAAAAGCGCCTAAAGCTTTGATTGATAAATTCAAGCCTGGTGCTACCTGATCCCGATGAGCCATACATGAAATACATTTTGTGAGCCTAGATTGTGCCATTATCCAATATATGATAGGCCTATAGGCTACTGCACATTTTGCATGACAGAAAAATGTCAAAGCCCATAGATGTAGCTAGCTCTATGCTCTCCTGGGTAAATAAACAAAACTAGCTTCAGTAGACTGATCTTCTGGAGTGTGAGCTGTATTACTGTACTGCACTGTATTACACTGTATTATATTGACTGGAATGATGCACATCGTTCAAACCATGATAAAGCAGGGAGTGAACATGCCATTCTGGTGCAGCACATGAGACCTACAAAGTTTCAAGTATTGGCTAGCGAATTTGACTTTAATTTTGAAATATAATAGGGCCTATTTGTATAATTAGTTGGCTGACGCATAAATACCTTTCATAATATTGTATTTCCCCTAATGTTATTAGCATAGCTCCTCTTTCTCTCTTTGTCGTTCATTCCTTCCTTGCGTTCAACAGTTAAATGAAATAAGTTTTGTCGTCCTTAACGGCATCATTCTAATGACATCCTTGAATAATATAGGACTAGAATTAGATGCAAAAGGCTTTCACTTCTCTTCAGGAAGATTGAAAGGTTATGGGTCTGCAGAAATAGCTGCTATAGCCTACTGCCGTCTCACGCTTGCTCTTCTTTCAAACTATCCGAGTTCTATAGGCTGCTATATTTAACATTCAGCAAACAAGCGCTTGTATCCCTTTTAAAATAGTGTATTGGTATTTTTTTTAAAGAAGAAAAAAAACATTATTTCCAGCAAGCTATTCTAGTCTAGCTTTTCCTTCATGGGACTCCAAGAGCTTTTTGATGGAAAAAAAGCCAATGGATCACAGGTGCGTATTGCGCAAGAGACAGAGGCTCTAAGTTAGAAGCTTATTATGCTTAACCCATCATTAATTAGCTAAATATAAAGCTAATACTAAATTGAATGTATCACCTGAAAGAGGTAGGCTAGGACATCCATATATTGGGCTATATATCAATCTAGAACAGGTCTATCAATTTTGGATGCAATTTGAACGGAGTGACCCCCGAAAGCCAGATGGGTAAATTAGACCCGCATTCAGTCTTTATATTACTGTAGAATAGACTATGCTGCAACAGATGTAGGCCTAAAAAGAAAAAATGATGCCATAATGAGATGATAGGTCTACATGCATCTTGAACTGCGCTCCATACTGAGATGTCTGTCTGTCCCCACACTGAGCGTTGATAATTCATCATACAGACGCTGTAGAGAAGACAGTTTAAACATTGAATACAATTTAACAGTTTAATTTTATACCATGCTGTTCATATAAATAGTTTATTATAATTCACTGGCTTCTCACACTTATTTCCCCGGGAAATGGGAGTGGTTTTGGGCAGTAACCGGGTTCACGCCATTCATCCCTAACACACATCCGTCCTGGAGGTGTGTGACCAATCGGTTTCCACGGTTCAAGATTGAAGCAATCACGTGGACTGGGATATGTTCCAGGTAACATCAGACAACAACATTGACGTATATGCTGACTCGGTGAAAGCGCAAACCACCGCTTTTAATCATGGCAAGGTGACTGGAAACATGACCGAATACAAACAGTGTAGATATTCCCTCCGGAAGGCAATCAAACAAGCAAAGCGTCAGTATAGAGCCAAAGTAGAGTTACAATTCAACGGGTCAAACATGAGACGTATGTGGCAGTGTCTCCACTCAATCGCGGATTACAATAAGAAAACCAGCCATGGCGCAGACATCGACGTCTTGCTCCCAGACAAATTAAACAACTACTTTGCTCCCTTTGAGGATAATACAGTGCCACTGACACGGCTCGCTACCAAAGCCTGTGGGCTCTCCATCACCGCAGCCAACATGAGTGAAACATTTAAACGTGTTAACCCTGGCCTGGGCTGGCATCCTTAGCCGTGTCCTCAGAGCATGTGCAGACCAGCTGGCTGATGTGTTTACGGACATATTCAATCAATCCCTATCCCAGTCTGCTGTGCCCACATGCTTCAAGATGTCCACCATTGTTCCTGTTCCCAAGAAAGCAAAGGTAACTGAACTAAATGACTATCGCTCCGTAGCACTCACTTCTGTCATCGTGAAGTGCTTTGAGAGACTAGTCAAGGATCATATCACCTCCACCCTACCTGATACCCTAGACCCACTTCAATTTGCTTACCGCCCCAGTAGGTCCACAGACGACGCAATCGCCATCACACTGCACACTGTACACTGCCCTATCCCATCTGGACAAGAGGAATAGCTATGTAAGAATGCTGTTCATTGACTACAGCTCAGCATTTAACACCATAGTACCCTTCAAACTCGTCATTAACCTCGAGACCCTGGGTCTCGACCCCACCCTGTGCAACTTAGTCCTGAACTTTCTGACGGGCCGCCCCCAGGTGGTGAGTGTAGGAAACAACATCTCCACCCCGCTGATCCTCAACACTGGGGCCCCACAAGAGTGCGTTCTCAGCCTTGTCCTGTACTCCCTGTTCACCCATGACTGCGTGGCCATGCACGCCTTCAAGTCAATCAACAAGTTTGCAGGCGACACTACAGTGGTAGGCTTGATTACCAACAATGACGAGACGGCCTACAGGGAGGAGGTGAGGGCCCTCGGAGTGTGGTGTCAGGAAAACAACCTCTCACTCAACATCAACAAAACAATGGAGATGATTGTGGACTTCACGAAACTGCGGAGGGAGCAGCCCCCCATCCACATCGACGGGACAATAGTGGAGAAGGTGGAAAGTTTTAAGTTCTCAAATCTCTGGCCACTTTAATATATTTAATAAATGGATTTAATAAAAGTATCGCTAGTCACCTTAAATAACACCACTTTAATAATGTCTACATATGCTACATTACTCATCCCATATGCATATACTGTATTCCATCTACCACCATACCATCTACTGCATCTTGCCTATGCCGCACGGCCATCGCTCATCCATATATTTATATGTACATATTCTTATTCATCCCTTTACATTTGTGTGTATGAGGTAGTCATTGTGCATTTGTTAGATTACTTGTCAGATATTACTGCACTGTTGGAACTAGAAGCACAAGCATTTCGTAACACTCGCGTTAACATCTGCTAACCATGTGTATGTGACCAATACAATTTGATTTGACTTGATTTGGTTTGGCCATAAGCATGGTGGGCAGAGACTCGTTTGAGCTCGTTTGATTTAATGTCGCAATTGGTATATTGTGAGATCTCAAACATTGTCTCAAATATCGTCTTAAATGAAACGAGAATGACAAAGCCTTTCAGTACTCTATTCATTATTCTGTCATTCCAGCCAGATGTATTTCCTCAGACATAACACAGCGTGGTGTTGTGGGGTCTCTAAACAGACATTTGGGGGAAGCGTCATGAGTCTTGTTTTCCAGTTTCCACACTGACCTTTCAAATTCGACTCTACTGGAAGAAACCAAATAGGTCCAAGAGGAATGAAGGAAGGATTTGCAAATGTTGCCGTAGTCGTGCACACTCTTAGAAAAAGGGGTTCCAAAAGGGTTCTTCAGCTGTTCCCATAGGACAAGTATTCCCAAACTGGAGGTACCGCGCAATGCCATCGGGAGTACGCCAAATAAAAATGTGATTCACATTTTTTTTTAAACAATAATAATATGAATTTGTTTTTATTTTTTTAAACATTGTTTTTCCTTCACATTTTCAAACAGTCCATTTATATTTTCCAACGGGGCTATACATTTGGATGACTTTTTTTTCTCGCCTGAGTAGCCTCGTTTCACTGCCAAAAATAACATTAAACCATCTAGTGTTCAGTGAAATAACAACACAATGTCAAATACAGGTAGCCTAGTGAAATAATTTACATCCAATCACATTAACCGTTACTCTCTCGTGGGAATTCCACTAACGGTCCGTATGTAGCCAAGTGTAGCTGCTGCTCATGTTAGTATCTGTACTGATGGCGCAAAAGCCATGACAGGGAGACATAGTGGAGTGGGAACGCTCAGTGCAAGCAGTTGCTCCCAATGCCACTTGAGTACACGGCAGCATCCACCAAGAGTCTCTTGCTGCCAAGGGACTGCCTGACACCTTGAAAGACGTCACTTTTAATAATTGGGCAGTGTATTCCAATGCACCCATGGATTGCAACATCTGATGCAAACTACATTACACTTATAGAAAAACAATTTGTGCTATCTAGATGCTCCCCACAGGAGAACCCTTTGAAGGATTCAAACATAAAGATATAAAACTCTATTTTTTTTGTGAAGAATCAACAACAAGTGGGACGCCCAATTTTTCAGTTTTTGATTTGTTAAAAAAAATTGAAATATCCAATAAATGTCGTTCCACTTCATGATTGTGTCCCACTTGTTGTTGATTCTTCACAAAAAATACAGTTTTATATCTTTATGTTTGAAGCCTGAAATGTGGCAAAAGGTCGCAAAGTTCAAGGGGGCCGAATACTTTCGCAAGGCACTGTATATTCATTGTGTGGGACAAAATTGAGGCTATGATTAAGAAGTTGGAGCTCTTCTCTGTCTGCATTAACAAGGACAACACACAGGTCTTTACATCATTGTATGATTTTTTTTGTGTGTAAATTAACTCAAGCTGACGGACAATGTCAAATGTGATATAGCGAAGCACTTGAGTGAGTTGGGTGCTCAATTACGAAGGTACTTTCCCGATACGGATGACACAAACAACTGGATTCGTTATCCCTTTCATGCCTTGCCTCCAGTCCACTTACCAATATCTGAACAAGAGAGCCTCGTTGAAATTGCAACAAGCGGTTCTGTGGGAATTGAATTTAATCAGAAGCCAGTGCCAGATTTCTTAATTGAGCTGCGCTCAGAGTATCCGGCCTTGGCAAATCGCGCTATTAAGAGTTATGTGCATCCTTTCAAGCACACCCTTCTCATTAACCTGTAGTGAGTTATTCATTGGGGTGGCAGGTAGCCTAGTGGTTAGAGCATTGGACCAGAAACCGAAAGGTTGGTAAGCTGGTAAGGTAAAAATCTGTTGCTCTACCCCTGAACAAGGCAGTTAACCCACTGTTCCTAAGCTGTCATTGTAAATAACAATTTGTTCTTAACTGACTTGCCTAGTTAAGTAAATAAAAAAATCATAATTTTCAATGAACAAATATGGTTTAATACGTAAGATGGTTAAATAAAGAGCAAAAATATTCCATATTATTTGTGAACTGGTCCTATAAGAGCTCTTTGTCACCTCCCACGAGTCGGGTTGTGACAAAAACTCACACTCATTTTTATGTTTAATAAATGTATCGTATAGTGTGCAGGGTTACAATGATGGAAAAAAAACAACATTTGAGAGTGCGCTGACCCTGGATGCTAGAGGGGGTACACAGCTGGAGGTTGAATGTTTGAAGGGGTACGGGACTATAAAAGTTTGGGAACCACTGCCATAGGAGAACCCTTTTTGGTTCTAGGTAGAACCCTCTGTAGAATGGGTCCTTACATGGAACCCCAAAAAGTTATACCTGGAACCAAGAAGGGTTCTTCAAAGGGTTCTCCTGTGGGGAGCATCTAGATAGCACAAATTGTTTTTCTATAAGTGTAATGTAGTTTGCATCAGATGTTGCAATCCATGGGTGCATTGGAATAGACTGCCCAATTATCTGAGTCGGTGTGTGTGTGTGTGTGTGTGTGTGTGTGTGTGTGTGTGTGTGTGTGTGTGTGTGTGTGTGTGTGTGTGTGTGTGTGTGTGTGTGTGTGTGTGTGTGTGTGTGTGTGTGTGTGTTTGTAGGCCAAGGTGACAAATAACATTTGATTTGATTCCCTGTGTTGTCATGGGTGTAGCTAAAATGTGGTCTCTTCCAGTCTGTAAGTAGTCTCAGAAACAACATTGGGACTGTTGCGTTTACACAAAATACTAGCAATTCATTTCGCTATGAAGTGCGCATTCAGAGTACTTCTTTGTATGTTTATAGTTAAGTAAATGGATGGTTCGCCCTCACAGTCGCTCTGAGATTCTAACCCAAACATACTATTCTCCTCCATATGACTTATAGTGATCTGCAATGAAAGATGTAGTAGATTGGTGGTCCTCCTCCTCATTGTACTCCCTGACCCTAGAGAATAGTCTGCCAAGGACGTTCATCATGAGTAATGTATATTGCGTACCAGCTTTACTAATACCATCAATCAATGAGCTCATGTCTGAAAGAATGATCACGCCACCTAAGGAGATGTGCTCTATATAACTTGTCTAGTTAGCATGGTCCAATGTGCTGCTACTAGAATATGGCGCATATGTCTCTAATCCATAGGATATGGTCTTGTTTCAAAGTGGGTGAAACCTCATCCAGAGGTAGTCATTATGACCATAGAGAAACAACTACTGCATGATTTCATTGCACACACACACACACACTATAGCCCGGAGGTAGGCAACCCTGGACCTGGTGTGCTGCAGGCCCTTCGTGTTCTAATTTAACCGACCTTAGAAGACCAGGTGTGTTGATCAATCAGCTCAGCTGGTCAGGTGAGGTGCCAAGTTGGAACAAAATCCTGCAGTACCTGTGGCACTCCAGGGACAGGGTTGCCTAAACCCCTGCTATAGCCTATATCCAGTCACTGGTCTTCATCAACTTTTGAGATGTGGATTCATCATCACATGGTATGGCCTTATAGTCCTCGAAAATCAGAGAGTAGCTATCCATTAACCGGTCACATTGCGTAGACTTATCAGCCACAGGATAAATGACCTGGCTCTTTTCTCCAAGCACGGAATCCATTTGAGAAATTCCCATTTAATTAGTATGGTTGCTGTGTGATTTATGATGCATGGGCAGGGGTGGTGGAGCTACAGGTGCATCACTGGATCATTTCCACGGACTCTATCTGCTGCTGATGAATGTATTAACCCATTGAGAATCAGTGGAGAGTTTGCCTAAGAAATTGTAGTAGGCGTCACTCGGATTAGGCGGAGTGGGGGTGTGAGTACTGTGCCGCGATGTTCAGCTGCAGTGAGGTGTAACACTGCTGTGCTGGTGTGTGTGTGTGTGCGTGTGTTCTAGTGATGTGGGGGGAAAAAGGGATTCAAGTTACATATCGCAATATTATCTTGGACGATTCTATATCAATACTACTCCGAGGTAGTGCTAGCTAGTGCTAGCCGGCTGTCCCTGTGCCAGAACTCTGGTATTTTTCATCTTTTCATTTTTCTATACCTTGTTCTCCATCTTCTTTTTAAATAGTGAGCCAAAATGTTTTCAGCACTTTTATTTCCATGACTGAACAAAACTCGTTTTTTCATGCTCTCTCTTGTACAGTGAGCAATATGTTTGGAACATCAAATTGCAGTAAAATTGCAGTATTGAATCGCAATCGTGAGAATCGCAGCACATATCATATCGGCACCTAAGTATCATGATAATATTGTATCGCGAAGTCCCTGGCAATTCCTAGCCCTAGTGTGTACTGTATCTATGCTGTATATTCTGTTGCATAGTATGTGTGTGTATGTGTGTCTACTACTGTGCCTGTAGCTCATCTGTCAGTAATACTACTGTCAATGCTGTGTAGTATACTACAGTAGTGGGCTCATCTCATCCCAAAACCATGGTAATGGACTTCAAAGGCATGATGATGGGGAGAGGGAAACAGCTGAGATGTGGGCTATTTAAAGAGATTACCATGGACCAGGAAATATATTTAAATGGACCAGGACTTCGAAAATTGTATTTATTCATGTGTTTTGTTGAATGAATAAAAATAAGCCATTTTTACGTACCAATTACAAAAGCTATGCAGAGAATGTGCCTATCTTAGAACCACAAACCTAATTGAATCCATTTGTATTTTTTATATCTTTTAATGAATTAATTCATCCATCTAGTTTCTCATACGCTCTCAATTTGATCTCATTTTAGAGAGAGTAAGAGAATACGGATTGCAAAGTGACCTCTCTATATCGGTACTGTTCATCATTTCACATGAACTCTCATGAAATCTTCTCACACCTGCATCATTTTGTCATTCACATTCTCGTGCCAATGTCGCGAACATCAAAAGCAGCAACTGACAGACAAGCATCTGGTCAGCATCATCAAGATGAAGCAGGAGATGATGATGTCATTGACAGCATCATAGTAGAACGATCTATGTGTACCGCCCATGTGCTCCATTCACATACACTATATAGCAGTAGTGTGGGTCGATAGTAGTGGTAGAGAAAAATACATCGCTCTCGGCTCGCTCACCTCTCTTGGTCTGTCTGATCTTGGGACTCAGCATGGCTGTCATCGCTGGAGGACGACACTTTCCCCTCTCAGCATGTTCATTCGTCCGTCCGGCACCCCACCCCTCTCGTTTTTCTCTCTCTATCCCTCGTTTTCAACACACCATCCTCTCCTGTCTACCCTCTATTCTCTTCTCTCTCCCACTGACCTTCTGTAATAGGCAGCACCAGCAGCAGCTGCAGGCTAGGGGGCTGGGGCTGAAGGGGGAGGGATCCCTTCTCCTTGCACACGCTCAGTGGCCTCCACCCCTCCCTTCTACATTATTCATCGCCGGGGAGACCACGCTGGTGGGTAGGGGGGAGGGAGGGTGGATCTCATCCCACTACTACTATACCACACCGACCGGTAAACGCCAGTTTGTGATTAGAATGTCCTTCCCATCGCAGGTTCAATGGGGCTGAAACACACAAGAAGGAGAGCTGCTATATCCCTGTCACTTCCTCTCTCTATGGCTGGGAGCTACCCGCTTAATTGGTTAAAGCCGTGTGTTTCTCTCTTTTTCACTAATGTTCTGTCATTTTCTCTCTTTCTAGCTTTTTCTCCCTCTGTCTGTGTTCTTCCTTTTCCTTCTGTTTCTCTCACTGTTGTCTACCTCTTCCTCACTACGTCATTTACGAAAGTTCAACCAGGAAGGCTAGTCTGAATGCTTGTTTAACTTCATCGAGTAGCATAGCATAATTCACTCTGTTTCCTGTTATACAAATCAAATCAAACTTTATTTGTCAAATGCGCTGAATACAACAAGTGTAGACCTCACCGTGAAATGCTTACTTACAAGCCAAGCCCTTAACCAACAGCGCAGTTCAAGAATATTTAAGAAATTATTTACCAAATAAACAAATGTAAAAAATACAAATAAAAAACTAGGCTATATACAGGGGGTACCGGTACCGAGTCACTGTGCAGGGGTACACGTTAGTTGGGGAAATTTGTACATGTAGGTATGGGTGAAGTGACTATGCATAGATAATAAACAGCGAGTAGCAGCAGTGCACAAAACAAAATGTGGGGGGGGTCCATGTTATAGTCAGATGGCCATTTGATTAATTGTTCAGCAGTTAAGGAGCCTTTTGGTCCTAGACTTGGCGCTCTGGTACCGCTTGCCGTGTGGTAGCAGAGAAAACAGTCTATGACTTGGGTGACTGGAGTCTCTGACAATTTTATGAGCTTTCCTCTGACACCGCCTATTATATAGGTCCTAGATTGCAGGAAGGTTGGCTCTAGTGATGTACTGGGCCATTCACACTACCCTCTGTAGCGCCTTACGGTCAGATGCCGAGAAGTTGCCATACCAGGCGGTGATGCAACCGGTCAGGATGCTCTCGATGGTGCAGCTGTAGAACTTTTTGAGGATCTGGGGACACATGCCAAATATTTTCAGTCTCCTGAGGGGGAAAGGTTTGTCGTGCCTTGTTCACGACTGTCTTGGTGTGTTTGGACCATGTTAGTTTGTGGGTGATGTGGACACCAAGGAACTTGATACTCTCGATACGCTCCACTACAGCCCCGTTGATGTTAATGGGGGCTTGTTCGGCCTGCCTCTTCCTGTAGTCCATGATCAGCTCCTTTGTCTTGCTCACATTGAGGGAGAGGTTGTTGTCCTGGTACCACACTGCCAGTTCTCTGACCTCCTCCTCTCATCGTTGCCGGAGATCAGGCCTACCACTGTTGTGTCATTAGCAAACTTAAGGATGGTGTTGGAGTCATGTTTGGCCACGCAGTCGTGGGTAAACAGGGAGTACAGGAGGAGACTAAGTACACACCCCTGAGGGGCCCCAGTGTTGAGGGTCAGCGTGGCAGACGTGTTGTTGCCTACCCATACCACCTGGGGGCGGCCAGTCAGGAAGTCCAGGATCCAGTTGAAGAAGGTGTTTAGACCCAGGGTCCTTAGCTTAGTGATGAGTTTTGTGGGCACTATGGTGTTAAACGCTGAGCTGTAGTCAATGAACAGCATTCTCACATAGGTGTTCCTTTTGTCCAGGTGGGAAAGGGCAGTGTGGTGTGCGATAGAGATTGCATCATCTGTGGATCTGTTGGGACGGTATGCGAATTGGAGTGAGTCTAGGGTATCCGGGAGGATGCTGTTGATGTGAGCCATGACCAGCCTTTCAAAGCACTTCATGGTTACCGACGTGAGTGCTACGGGCCAGTAATCATTTAGGCAGGTTACCTTTGCTTCCTTGGGCACAGAGACTATGGTGGTTTGCTTGAAACATGTAGGTATTACAGACTCAGACAGGGAGAGGTTTAAAATGTCAGTGAAGAAACTTGCAAGTTGGTCTGCGCAAGCTTTGAGTACACTTTCTGGTATTCCATCTGGCCCCGCGGCTTTGTGAATGTTGACCTGTTTAAAGGTCTTGCTCACATCGGCTACCGAGAGCGTTATCACACAGGCATCCAGAACAGCTGGTGCTCTTGTGCATGCTTCAGTATTGCTTGCCTGGTAGGCTAGTGTCACTGGGCAGCTTGTCTCTGGATTTCCCTTTGTAGTCCGTAATAGCTTTAAAGCCCTGCCACACCTGATGAGCATCAGAGCCGGTGTAGTAGGATTCAATCTTAATCCTGTATTGTACAGGCAAAGTGGGAATGAATACAAATGTATAATCAACATCACAGCATTTCGTTCTTCTCCTCTTTCCTAGTAGCCATGTGTAGAATGTCTTTCACCAAATTACATTTAGCCTATAAGCACGGCGCAATAACGCACATTCCGCACGCTTGCTGTTTAACCTATGGGCTCACTTTGCAATTATCACTTTCCTCTGTCTCAACCAATGGGTATTATTTCGATATTTTTTTAAATTGGGGATTTAATATTGCAGACAGATTGTGGCTTCCATCAATATAATCCCCTATACATTTTTTTGTGTGTGTGTGTATATATATATATATACATACAGTGGGGCAAAAAAGTATTTAGTCAGCCACCAATTGTGCAAGTTCTCCCACTTAAAAAGATGAGAGAGGCCTGTAATTTTCATCATAGGTACACTTCAACTATGACAGACAAAATGAGAAAAAGAAATCCTGAAAATCACATTGTAGGATTTTAATTTATTTATTTGCAAATTATGGTGGAAAATAAGTATTTGGTCAATAACAAAAGTTTATCTCAATACTTTGTTATATACCCTTTGTTGGCAATGACAGAGGTCAAACGTTTTCTGTAAGTCTTCACAAGGTTTTCACACACTGTTGCTGGTATTTTGGCCCATTCCTCCATGCAGATCTCCTCTAGAGCAGAGATGTTTTGGGGTTGTTGCTGGGCAACATGGACTTTCAACTCCCTCCAAAGATTTTCTATGGGGTTGAGATCTGGAGACTGGCTAGGCCACTCCAGGACCTTGAAATGCTTCTTACGAAGCCACTCCTTCGTTGCCCGGGCGGTGTGTTTGGGATCATTGTCATGCTGAAAGACCCAGCCACGTTTCATCTTCAATGCCCTTGCTGATGGAAGGAGGTTTTCACTCAAAATCTCACGATACATGGCCCCATTCATTCTTTCCTTTACACGGATCAGTCGTCCTGGTTCCTTTGCCGAAAAACAGCCCGAAAACATGTTGTTTCCACCCCCATGCTTCACAGTAGGTATGGTGTTCTTTGGATGCAACTCAGCATTCTTTGTCCTCCAAACACGACGAGTTGAGTTTTTACCAAAAAGTTATATTTTGGTTTCATCTGACCATATGACATTCTCCCAATCTTCTTCTGGATCATCCAAATGCTCTCTAGCAAACTTCAGACGGGCCTGGACATGTACTGGCTTAAGCAGGGGGACACGTCTGGCACTGCAGGATTTGAGTCCCTGGCGGCGTAGTGTGTTACTGATGGTAGGCTTTGTTCCTTTGGTCCCAGCTCTCTGTAGGTCATTCACTAGGTCCCCCTGTGTGGTTCTGGGATTTTTGCTCACCGTTCTTGTGATCATTTTGACCCTACGGGGTGAGATTTTGCGTGGAGCCCCAGATCGAGGGAGATTATCAGTGGTCTTGTATGTCTTCCATTTCCTAATAATTGCTCCCACAGTGGATTTCTTCAAACCAAGCTGCTTACCTATTGCAGATTCAGTCTTCCCAGCCTGGTGCAGGTCTACAATTTTGTTTCTGGTGTCCTTTGACAGCTCTTTGGTCTTGGCCATAGTGGAGTTTGGAGTGTGACTGTTTGAGGTTGTGGACAGGTAGGTGTCTTTTATACTGATAACAAGTTCAAACAGGTGCCATTAATACAGGTAACGAGTGGAGGACAGAGGAGCCTCTTAAAGAAGAAGTTGCAGGTTTGTGAGAGCCAGAAATCCTGCTTGTTTGTAGGTGACCAAATATTTATTTTCCACCATAATTTGCAAATAAATTCATTAAAAATCCTACAATGTGACATTCTGGATTTCTTTTCTCATTTTGTCTGTCATAGTTGAAGTGTACCTATGATGAAAATTACAGGCCTCTCTCATATTTTTTAAGTGGGAGAACTTGCACAATTGGTGGCTGACTAAATACTTTTTTGCCCCACTGTATATATAGCAGCTTCATTAAATAGTACCTGCAAAACACCAGTCTCAATGTCAACAGTGGAGAGGAGACTCCGGGAGGCTGGCTTTCTAGGCAAAGTAGCAAAGAAAAAGCCATATCTCAGACCGGCCAATAAAAAGGAAAGATTAACAATGAAAAGAACACAGACACTGGACAGAGGAAGATTGGAAAAAAAGTGGATGGATGAATCTAAGTTTGAGGTGTTTGGATCACAAAGAAAAACATTAGTGAGATGCATAAAAAATTAAAAGATGCTGAAGGAGTGCTTGACGCCAACTGTCAAGCACAGTGGAGGCAATGTGATGTTCTGGGGGTGCTTTGGTGGTGGTAAAGTGGGAGATTTGTACAGGGTAAAAGGGATCTTGAAGAAGGAAGGTTATCACTCCATTTTAATTGGAGCCAATTTCCTCCTATAACAGGACAATGACCCCAAACACAGCTCCAAAATATGCAAGAACTATTTAGGGAAGAAGCAGTCAGCTGGTATTTTGTCTGTAATGGAGTGGCCAGCACAGTCACCGGATCTCAACCCTAATTGAGTTGTTGTGGGAGCAGCTTGACCGTATGGTACATAAGAAGTGCCCACCAAGCCAATCCAACTTGTGGGAGGTGCTTCAGGAAGCATGGGGTGAAATCTCTTCAGATTACCTCAACAAATTGACAACTAGAATGCCAAAGGTCTGCAAGGCTGTAATTGATGCAAACGGAGGATTCTTTGACAAAAGAAAAGTCTGAAGGACTCAATTATTATTTCAATTAAAAATCCTTATTTATAACCTTGTCAACGTCTTGACTTTATTTCTTATTCATTTTGCAACTCATTTCATGTACGCTTTCATGGAAAACAAGGACATTTCTAAGTGACCCCAAAATGTTGAAATGTAGCATATATATAATTTATATACAGTACCAGTCAAAAGTTTGGACACACCTACTCATTCAAGGGTTGTTCTTTATTTTTACTATGTTCTACATTGTAGAATAATAGTGAAGACATCACAACTATGAAGTAACACATACGGAATATTGTAGTAACCAAAAAATGTGTTATATTATTATTTCATATTTTAGATTCTTCAAAGTAGCCACCTTGATGACAACTTTGCATACGCTTGGCATTCTCTCAACCAGCTTCACCTGAAATTATTTTCCAACAGACATGAAGGAGTTCCCACATATGCTGAGCACTTGTTGGCTGCTTTTCCTTCATTCTGCAGTCCAACTCATCCCAAACCATCTCAATTTGGTTGAGGTCAGGTGATTGTGGAGGCCAGGACATCTGATTCTGCCATCACTCTCCTTCTTGGTAAAGTCACCCGTACACAGCCTGGAGGTGTGTTTTGGGTCATTCTCCTGTTGAAAATTAAATGATAGTCCCATTAAGCGCAAACCAGATGGGATGGCGTATCGCTGCAGAATGCTGTGGTGGCCATGCTGGTTAAGTGTGCCTTGAATTCTAAATAAATCACAGACAGTGTCACCAGCAATGCAACCCCGCACCATCACACCTCCTCCTCCATGCTTCATGGTGGGAACCATACATGCAGAGATCATCTGTTCGCCTACTCTGCGTCTCACAAAGAGATGGCGGTTGGAACCGAATATCTCAAACTTGGACTCATCAGACCAAAGGACAGATTTCCACTTGTCTAATGTCCATTGCTCGTGTTTCTTGGCCCAATCAAGTTTCTTATTATTATTGGTGTCCTTTAGTAGTGGTTTATTTGCAGCAATTTGACCACAAAGGCCTGATTCACGCAGTCACTGCTGAACAGTTGATGTTGAGATGTGTCTGTTACATGAACTCAGTGAAGCATTTATTTGGACTGCAATCTGAGGTGCAGTTAAATCGATTTAACTTATCCTCTGCAACAGAGGTAACTCAAGGTCTACCTTTCCTGTGGCTATCGCAAGAGCCAGTTTCATCATAGCGCTTGATGGCTTCTGCAACTGCACTTGAAGAAACGTTCACAATTCTTGATGACGGACGGTCGTTTCTCTTTGCTTATTTGAGCTGTTCTTGCCGTAATATGGACTTGGTCTTTTACCAAATGGGGCTATCTTCTGTATACTACCCCTACCTTGTCACAACACAACTGATTGTCTCAAACGCATTATGAAGGAAAACAATTCAACAAATGAACTTTTAACAAGACACCTGTTAATTGAAAAGCATTCCAGGTGAAGCTGGTTGAGAGAATGCTAAGAGTGTGCAAAGCTGTCATCAAGTCAAAGGATGGCTACTTTGAAGAATCTCAAATATGAATATATGTTTGATGTGTTTAACACTTATTTGGTTACAACATGATTCCATATGTGTTATTTCATAGTTTTCATGTCTTCCCTATTATTCTACAATGTAGAATAATAGTAAAAATAAAGAAAAACCTTGAATGAGTAGGTGTGTCCAAACTTTTGAATGGAACTGTATATATATATTTTTTAAATATATTTGTATTTATTATTTTCCCCTAACCCTACCATCCCTCCCCTAATTGAAGTAAACTCATGAACAACAGCACTTAGGCTTCTACTTCCCGCGTATACAGTGCCTTGCGAAAGTATTCGCCCCCCCCCTTGAACTTTGCGACCTTTTGCCACATTTCAGGCTTCAAACATAAAGATATAAAACTGTATTTTTTTGTGAAGAATCAACAACAAGTGGGACACAATCATGAAGTGGAACAACATTTATTGGATATTTCAAACTTTTCTAACAAATCAAAAACTGAAAAATTGGGCGTGCAAAATTATTCAGCCCCCTTAAGTTAATACTTTGTAGCGCCACCTTTTGCTGCGATTACAGCTGTAAGTCGCTTGGGGTATGTCTCTATCAGTTTTGCACATCGAGAGACTGAAATTTTTTCCCATTCCTCCTTGCAAAACAGCTCGAGCTCAGTGAGGTTGGATGGAGAGCATTTGTGAACAGCAGTTTTCAGTTCTTTCCACAGATTCTCGATTGGATTCAGGTCTGGACTTTGACTTGGCCATTCTAACACCTGGATATGTTTATTTTTGAACCATTCCATTGTAGATTTTGCTTTATGTTTTGGATCATTGTCTTGTTGGAAGACAAATCTCCGTCCCAGTCTCAGGTCTTTTGCAGACTCCATCAGGTTTTCTTCCAGAATGGTCCTGTATTTGGCTCCATCCATCTTCCCATCAATTTTAACCATCTTCCCTGTCCCTGCTGAAGAAAAGCAGGCCCAAACCATGATGCTGCCACCACCATGTTTGACAGTGGGGATGGTGTGTTCAGGGTGATGAGCTGTGTTGCTTTTACGCCAAACATAACGTTTTGCATTGTTGCCAAAAAGTTCAATTTTGGTTTCATCTGACCAGAGCACCTTCTTCCACATGTTTGGTGTGTCTCCCAGGTGGCTTGTGGCAAACTTTAAACAACACTTTTTATGGATATCTTTAAGAAATGGCTTTCTTCTTGCCACTCTTCCATAAAGGCCAGATTTGTGCAATATACGACTGATTGTTGCCCTATGGACAGAGTCTCCCACCTCAGCTGTAGATCTCTGCAGTTCATCCAGAGTGATCATGGGCCTCTTGGCTGCATCTCTGATCAGTCTTCTCCTTGTATGAGCTGAAAGTTTAGAGGGACGGCCAGGTCTTGGTAGATTTGCAGTGGTCTGATACTCCTTCCATTTCAATATTATCGCTTGCACAGTGCTCCTTGGGATGTTTAAAGCTTAGGAAATCTTTTTGTATCCAAATCCGGCTTTAACCTTCTTCACAACAGTATCTCGGACCTGCCTGGTGTGTTCCTTGTTCTTCATGATGCTCTCTGCGCTTTTAACGGACCTCTGAGACTATCACAGTGCAGGTGCATTTACACGGAGACTTGATTACACACAGGTGGATTGTATTTATCATCATTAGTCATTTAGGTCAACATTGGATCATTCAGAGATCCTCACTGAACTTCTGGAGAGAGTTTGCTGCACTGAAAGTAAAGGGTCTGAATAATTTTGCACGCCCAATTTTTCAGTTTTTGATTTGTTAAAAAAGTTTGAAATATCCAATAAATGTCGTTCCACTTCATGATTGTGTCCCACTTGTTGTTGATTCTTCACAAAAAAATACAGTTTTATATCTTTATGTTTGAAGCCTGAAATGTGGCAAAAGGTCGCAAAGTTCAAGGGGGCTGAATACTTTCGCAAGGCACTGTACATACTATATACAGTTTAAGGACACAGTATAGTTTACTATAGTTATATTTTGTTTGTTTTTTGTCCCATCCTACAGCTCCACTCAACCCCTCCCATCTATCTTGGAACACCATCCAGTTTATATTTCTATTTCCCATTTTTCAACTGTATTGTGATGTTTCACAGAAGTTCCGATCCTTTCTGTTCTCATAGATTCTACAGTACATATTGTAAATTAAAAATAAACATTTTTGCTATGAGAATTATGATAGTATTAATCGATTTACGATAAAAAAAAACATTTTTATCACCCAGCTGTGGTTATACAAAAATTGTTTTGAGGACCAGTTCATAAACCATGTGCCATGGAATCGGTACATCGAAAATCTCTTCTCAACTATTTTTCAATCTATATGGCACAGCTGTCAATTTTTGGTCCTTAAATGAAACTGGTATACTTTTTTCTTTATTACAATTTTTTCTTCTTTAATAATGCAGGGCCGACAGACAAGTTCTTGGGATGTATTTATGTCAACTAACCCATGTTCTCTCACTTGTTTTCAAATGACGGTCAGACCCCACAATTTCCCCTGAGGAAGAAGATACATCCCTTGTTCCAGTGATAGAGCTCCACCCACTCCCAGGCAATACAGGTGACTCCTCCATGACTATTTTCCAGAGAATATGTTAACCCATGTTCACACTGCAGGCCTTAACGCTCAAATCAGTTTTGTTTTTCAAATCTGTTTTGGAATACCGACTGTCCAAACTGCAAGCTACAAGTGACCAAATCGGATGTGTGTGTTCAGACAGCAGTAATTTGCTGACATGGCTATGCTAGTTGTCATAGTGATGACGGGTGTGTGCTTAGTGGTGGAGGCTGATTGGTGGAGGTGCTCATGCTTCCTATTACTCAGCAGTTATGTAGCAAGCTAAGGTGACAACAACATCTGACATGGACTTTTCCCCAGTTGCTTTGAATGTTCAGAACACTTTTAAAGTCACACAGGATAAGATGATCCAACTTTAAAAACAATACCTTTTTTTGGCTAGCCACAGCAGTCAACTAGCTAGTTGTAGCTTTCTAGCACATTCACTTATTTTGTTGTAAACGATTATCAAGCTAGTTAACTACCACATGTTCTTGTCAAAACGGTCACCAGAGTAGATACTGTAGCTAGCAGAATGACACGCCAAATAACAGTCGAAGGTTGTATAGGCAGGAATCAGATTTGTACCTGATTTCAAACCACCTACGAAGGTAGTTGGAAGTGTGGCTTGAAGTGTCTGATTCCGTTTGCTTAGACTGCAGGAGAAGTAACAGATTTGAATCAGATAAAGGGGGAAAAAAGTGGTAGCATTTTACTTGACACCTGGCGTCATAACACGGTATGACATGGTCACACGCGCTGACATAACTTGTCATAACCTGTCATAATATGGTCATAACACTATCATGGCACATATCTTTCGACCTGTTGTGACATAAATTGCATTATTTTATGGCTGGTTATGACACCTATATAAGAGTGTCAAAACCCACAAAACTTACCACACAATATAACTTACATGTCAACAGTATTTTTAAGTTATATGCAATTTTCTGAAATATTCCATATTGAATTATCATTGTAATTGTGCACACATTGATGTCAGATATGTACCTACCCCCCAATACTCTGTTGCTGATGACTGGGATGAATGTAAGAGCAGACATCCTCTTTTCAAACCTATGACTGACATAAGGGCATGCACGTGATATGCCTATCTGGCTCATATGGTTCTAATGGTCATAATGCTTCTTGACAGTCTCATAAAGTGTATTTTCTTAGTCCAAGTAAAGTGACAAAGGACGGTCATAAATCTTCTAGACAGTGTCATAAAGTGTACAAACATGACTATAAATAATGACACACAACAACAAAAGGATTTAAGAAACAAATGTTCAAACAAGAGGGAAAAAGACACATTTGAATAAAATGTGGGTTTTGACACTCTTATGCAGAGGGAACACCCCCCTATCCACATCGATGGAACAGTAGTGGAGAGGGTAGCAAGTTTTAAGTTCCTCGGCATACACATCACAGACAAACTGAATTGGTCCACTCACACTGACAGCGTCGTGAAGAAGGCGCAGCAGCGCCTCTTCAACCTCAGGAGGCTGAAGAAATTCGGCTTGTCACAAAAGCACTCACAAACTTCTACAGATGCACAATCGGGAGCATCCTGGTGGGCTGTATCACCGCATGGTACGGCAACTGCTCCGCCCTCAACCGTAAGGCTCTCCAGAGGGTAGTGAGGTCTGCACAACGCATCACCGGGGGCAAACTAATCAAATCTAGAATCGGCTTCCTATTTCGCATCGAAGCAACCTTCACTCACGCTGCCTAACATACCCTCGTAAAACTGACTATCCTTACGGATCCTTGACTTTGGCGATGTCATTTTCAAAATAGCCTCCAACACTTTACTCAGCAAACTGGATGCAGTCTATCACAGTGCCATCCGTTTTGTTACCAAAGCCCCATATACCACCCTCCACTAGGACCTGTATGCTCTCGTCGGCTGTCCCTCGCTACATATCCGTCTCCAAACCCACTGGCTACAGGTCATTTATAAGTCTTTGCTAGGGCACCTTAACTCAGCTCACTGGTCACCATAGCAACACCCACCCATAGCACGTGCTCCAGGAAGTATATCTCACTGGTCATCCCTCTGACCTCTTTCTCCCCTCTCTCTCCAGATGACATCTCGTCTTGTGACGGCCGGCCGCCCAACAACCTGCCCGCTTGACCCTATCCCCTCCTCTCTTCTCCAGACCATCTCCGGTGACCTTCTCCCTTACCTCACCTCGCTCATCAACTCATCCCTGACCGCTGGCTACGTCCCTCCCGTCTTCAAGAGAGCGAGAGTTGCACCCCTTCTGAAAAAACCTACACTCGATCCCTCCGATGTCAACAACTACAGACCAGTATCCCTTCTTTCTTTTCTCTCCAAAACTCTTGAACGTGCCGTCCTTGGCCAGCTCTCCCGCTATCTCTCTCAGAATGACCTTCTTGATCCAAATCAGTCAGGTTTCAAGACTAGTCATTCAACTGAAACTGCTCTTCTCTGTATCACGGAGGCGCTCCGCACTGCTAAAGCTAACTCTCTCTCCTCTGCTCTCATCCTTCTAGACCTATCGGCTGCCTTCGATACTGTGAACCATCAGATCCTCCTCTCCACCCTCTCCGAGTTGGGCATCTCCGGCGCGGCCCACGCTTGGATTGCGTCCTACCTGACAGGTCGCTCCTACCAGGTGGCGTGGCGAGAATCCGTCTCCTCACCACGTGCTCTCACCACTGGTGTCCCCCAGGGCTCTGTTCTAGGCCCTCTCCTATTCTCGCTATTCACCAAGTCACTTGGCTCTGTCATAACCTCACATGGTCTCTCCTATCATTGCTATGCAGACGACACACAATTAATCTTCTCCTTTCCCCCTTCTGACGACCAGGTGGCGAATCGCATCTCTGCATGTCTGGCAGACATATCAGTGTGGATGACGGATCATCACCTCAAGCTGAACCTCGGCAAGACGGAGCTGCTCTTCCTCCCGGGAAGGACTGCCCGTTCCATGATCTCGCCATCACGGTTGACAACTCCATTGTGTCCTCCTCCCAGAGCGCTAAGAACCTTGGCGTGATCCTGGACAACACCCTGTCGTTCTCAAATAACATCAAGGCGGTGGCCCGTTCCTGTAGGTTCATGCTCTACAACATCCGCAGAGTACGACCCTGCCTCACACAGGAAGCGGCGCAGGTCCTAATCCAGGCACTTGTCATCTCCCGTCTGGATTACTGCAACTCGCTGTTGGCTGGGCTCCCTGCCTGTGCCATTAAACCCCTACAACTCATCCAGAACGCCGCAGCCCGTCTGGTGTTCAACCTTCCCAAGTTCTCTCACGTCACCCCGCTCCTCCGCTCTCTCCACTGGCTTCCAGTTGAAGCTCGCATCCGCTACAAGACCATGGTGCTTGCCTACGGAGCTGTGAGGGGAACGGCACCTCAGTACCTCCAGGCTCTGATCAGGCCCTACACCCAAACAAGGGCACTGCGTTCATCCACCTCTGGCCTGCTCGCCTCCCTACCACTGAGGAAGTACAGTTCCCGCTCAGCCCAATCAAAACTGGTCGCTGCTCTGGCCCCCCAATGGTGGAACAAACTCCCTCACGACGCCAGGACAGCGGAGTCAATCACCACCTTCCGGAGACACCTGAAACCCCACCTCTTTAAGGAATACCTAGGATAGGATAAAGTAATCCTTCTCACCCCCCCTCCCCCTTAAAAGACCTAGATGCACTATTGTAAAGTGGCTGTTCCACTGGATGTCATAAGGTGAAAGCACCAATTTGTAAGTCGCTCTGGATAAGAGCGTCTGCTAAATGACTTAAATGTAAATGTAAATGTACCTGCCCTCCAGGACACCTACACCACCCGATGTTACAGGAAGGCCATAAAGATCATCAAGGACATCAACCACCCGAACCACTGCCTGTTCACCCCGCTATCATCCAGAAGGCGAGGTCAGTACAGGTGCATCAAAGCTGGGACCGAGAGACTGAAAAACAGCTTCTATCTCAAGGCCATCAGACTGTTAAACAGCAATCACTAACATTGAGTGGCTGCTGCCAACACACTGTCATTGACACTGACCCAACTCCAGCCACTTTAATAATGGGAATTGATGGGAAATGATGTAAATATATCACTAGCCACTTTAAACAATGCTACCTTATATAATGTTACTTACCCTACATTATTCATCTCATATGCATATGTATATACTGTACTCTAGATCATCGACTGCATTCTTATGTCACTAGCCACTTTAACTATGCCACTTTGTTTACTTTGTCTACATACTCATCTCATATGTATATACTGTACTCGATACCATCTGCTGTATGCTGCTCTGTACCATCACTCATTCATATATCCTTATGTACATATTCCTTATCCCCTTACACTGTGTATAAGACAGTAGTTTTGGAATTGTTAGTTAGATTACTTGTTGGTTATCACTGCATTGTCGGAACTAGAAGCACAAGCATTTCGCTACACTCGCATTAACATCTGCTAACCATGTGTATGTGACAAATAAAATTTGATTTGATCAAATTTGATTTGATTTGAAGTGTGAGAACTTGCACAATTGGTGGCTGACTAAATACTTTTTTGCCCCACTGTACATTTAAATGTGATTTTCTTGCAGCTTCATGTGTAGTTACAAGAATAAAAGTCTAAGTAAGCACAATGAGACCATAACTTCACCTAGCAACAATAAAAAAGTATTCATGTCATCTAGCATATTTCTTTGTCATGCCTAGTTGCCAGGTCTTTTTGTGCTTTAGTCAACTTCTCTATATTTTATAGCCATGCTTTTACATTCCCGAGGAATGTAAAATATCAACAACAGCATTTATATATAATACTTGATATAATAATATAATATAATACATTGGATTCTGTCATCGAAATCAGTGACAATAATAATAACCAACAAGGAAATCATTATAATCAGTAAACTCTTCAAGCATTGTGTGTGTGAGTCTGTTTGAAAACTAGCTGTCAAATTCTTGCTTCCTCTGTCCTTATTTCCTCCACTCCTTGCCTTTCCTTGAAAGTGCATTGTAGCCTGAGGGAAGGAACCTTCCCTCCTCTCCCCCTGGCAGGGTAGCCTAGTGGTTAGAGCGTTGGATTAGTAACCGGAAGGTTGCAAGTTCAAACCCCCAAGCTGACAAGGTACAAAACTGTCATTCTGCCCCTGAACAGGCAGTTAACCCACTGTTCCTAGGCTGTCATTGAAAATAAGAATTTGTTCTTAACTGACTTGCCTAGTTAAATAAATAAAAATTAAAAAGTGCTTTGAGTGGGAGGTGAGGAATGGCCGGAACAAGGAAAGAATCTCAATTACATTTCCTTGATTCCTCACATCCTCTCTCCTCACCTCCTTCTCAAAACTCATTGGATATAAAGGTGAGAGGGGAAGGACCTCTGACCTTCTCATCCAATGGGTTTTGAGAAGGAGACAAGGAGAGAGGATGTGACAAATCAAGGAAATGAAATTGAGTTTCCCCCAAGGACAGAGGAAGAAAGTATTTGACAGTTATTAAAACCCCCATGCATTCTTTGTCATTTTATTTTTTAAATCATCACTGTATGTCTAATAAATCACTGTTTGTGTTTATTTCATGAAAATAACCTCTACATATATTTTTTATCATTTATTTCCCTAAGCCTCTTTTGGCCCTTTAAATGCTCAGTCTGATTGTGTGGGCGTTAGGAAAGATATTTACATACACAGCCCTGATCGGCTGATAGCATGGTCTAGAGCCCACCTCCTTACCCAGATGTCATTGGTCTGTTATAATCAAATCACATTGTGATGTCATGATGTGGGCTAAAATTTCCATCTCACCTAAACAGGCTGAAATATCAAGCATTTTTTTCAAACAGCTCTTACACAAAATGGGTATTATCATAATTTTCACAATTTCAGAGTGTTATTTCAACCTCGTAGTAGGGCCAGGATGATACCAGTGATGCAAATCAAGTTTTTGACTGTACTGCCGCTTTAAACATTTTACACAGTGCATGACTGATAATACCCATGGCCTGTCCCAAAACAACCCCTAGCCCATACTGCCCAGAGTCAAGACACGTGGAGATCTGAGAGGGGTTGATGAATGGTGACATGGTGAGACTTCCACAATTTTGGTGGTATTGCTTACACTTGTCCAATCCTCTCAGTTCTCCACAAGTGTCTAGGGGCAGGGGATAGGGCTTTCCTTTCGACAGGACCCCACAACCCTCTGGGTTTGTTGTGGACCTACAGCATGACTCAAGGCATTGGTTGGATGTTTCATTCCATTGCTATACACACATGGATTTGCACAGTTGTAAGCGGAACACACCCACGGCACCGTATCAGTCTGATCAGACTGAGGACATGCTGTAAACAGTGAAAGGATATATTTGCAGACCTACTATTCACTCCCTTGCTTCATTCCAACTAGTTAGATATGCAACAACTGACTAAGTATAGCAAGGGGAATATCTCTAGTCTAGCAATAGACTCTGTTGTTTTGGCTGTATGGCATCATTGAAAAGGTTACCAATGGTTAGTTGGGTAGCTGGATATATCAGTCAGCTAACCATTTACAGTAACAGTAGTTCATTAATAAGTCAATACACGTTAAATATTATGCAGAAATTGGGAAATTTAACTAGGAAAGTCAGTTAAAGAACAAATTCTTATTTACAATGACGGCCTACTGGGGAACAGTGGGTTAATTGCCTTGTTCAGGAGCAGAATGACAGAGTTTTACCGTCCATTTTAACTTGGAAAACAAACGATATAAACATACATGGACCATCATTTTACCTCAGGAATCTTCACATAATGTTGTCCATGACATACTGTAGGCTAATTATCTTGACGGCCCTAACAACACAGACACCTAAATGTTCCGTCAATTCTCCAGATCAACATGAATTCCCCCCACTTTCGCTGTTGTTCAAACGCGTGCAGTATCACACACCTAAATGTTCCGTCAAATCTCCAGATCAACATTAATTCCCCCACTTTCTCTGTTGTTCAAACGCGTGCAGTATCACACACCTAAATGTTCCGTCAATTCTCCAGATCAACATTAATTCCCCCACTTTCGCTGTTGTTCAAACGCGTGCAGTATCACACACCTAAATGTTCCGTCAATTTCCAGATCAACATTAATTCCCCCACTTTCGCTGTTGTTCAAACGCGTGCAGTATCACACACCTAAATGTTCCGTCAATTCTCCAGATCAACATTAATTCCCCCCACTTTCGCTGTTGTTCAAACGCGTGCAGTATCACACACCTAAATGTTCCGTCAATTCTCCAGATCAACATTAATTCCCCCACTTTCGCTGTTGTTCAAACGAGTGCAGTATCACACACCTAAATGTTCCACAATTCTCCAGATCAACATTAATTCCCCCCACTTTCGCTGTTGTTCAAACGCGTGCAGTATCACACACCTAAATGTTCCGTCAATTCTCCAGATCAACATTAATTCCCCACTTTCACTGTTGTTCAAACGCGTGCAGTATCACACAAAGCTCTTTATAACTCGACTGTCATTCAGAAAATCCTTTCCAGCGCAATAATTTCCCCATGTAACTAAACAGCTACTGTAGACATCACATGCGTAGCAAACAACTATCATGCATAATTATTGAAGAACCCTGTTAATGACAATCGATTTTTGTTTGATTCATCTTGTTCAATTTACTCTTTCTGTTAGAAGCATTGAATTTGTCAATCCCATACATTGTTTTGGATAAGTGTGCCCACTGTAACATAGGGAGATACGAAATGTTACAAAGTTACGGTGTACTTCTGAGATCTCCATACATTAAAAAAAAGAGTCTGAGCAATATCCATGAATTAAACAGGATCAAATTGAATGTGTAATTCAATTGTTCAATTCTTAGTATATGATATAACGATAACGAGCAGTATCAGAAATGCAAGGAAAGAAAGGTAGTGTTTTATGTCACAAAGTGTTTGCCAAATCTGTGAAGACTCCAAGAACGAGAGACTTCTTAATACATAATACATACCTGTTAGGGCTAGCCCTGAATACTGCCCCTTCTGGAGGAATTCGGCACCCATATAAACCATGATAAATTTTTGTCAAAAGTTGCTAATATATGCAATTAAAAATTGTTATCGAATAGGAAACACTCTAAAGCTTATAAAACCGTTTAAATTTTGTCTCTAGCTAAAGCAGAACTCTCAGGGCATGCATTCTCCCAAAGTCTCTCTTGTAATGGGAAAAGTTGCCCTCACTTTGACGTCATTGTTTACACACTTCCCAAAGAGCTATAACCATGGAAACACGTTCTATGTCTTCAGCGTGAAGCCTGCTTTCGATGAGGCCTATGAGGCCTGTAACTGCGAGAATCACGTGCTCACGAGACGTTCAGCGTGACCAAACGTCCCGACGCACAAAAAAAAATTCACCAATGGGAGACTGAAGATTTCTCTCTCTTTCTCCCAGGACAGACTGAACAACGTGTGCTAATCTGTTCGCCCTCACGATTGCTGTAGACCTTTATAACATGCTAAGGCTTAATTATAAACATAGTTTGATAAGTTTACTCGAAATATAATGTATACTTTCGACGTTTTGGTGCGCAGCCACTTGAAATTTGCATACATTTCGACCGAAAAGTGTCTAGTTTGAGAACGGAAAGACACAGACTTGCAAACTGAACGCTAACTTGGTGAGTATTAACCCTTCCACGTCTTCTGAAGCAAGAACAGCCATGGTAAGTGTTATGTTCTGTTAATTACTGATGTCCCCTTTAAGGATGGAGCACCCTTGGTCATGCGCAGTATTGTTCTATGTTATTCTGGTACTAACTAGTTTGAGTAAATGTGAAGCTCCAGTTCAATTGCTTGTATTCCGAGTCTTTCTTATTACATAAATAAGTACTAAGTGTTAAGACACTACAATGGCGACGAGGATGATTACCTGCAGTGTGCATCACGAATTCAGATGGAGTTCGTAGGAAGAGAGGAAGATTTTGACCCTGTAGCACAACAGCTAGCAAGCAGTGAAAACGAGGGGAGAGCTGACGAGAACGAGGCGGCAGATCAAAGACCCGTGAGCCAGAGGTAAAGAGAATGGCTAGCATCGGGAAAATAGATGTGTTTGATGACACGCAAGAAAACTGGGCAACTTACATTGAACGACTGGAACAGTACTTCATTGCAAACGACATTGCTGATAACAAAAGAGTACCAGCGTTGTTGAGTTTAATTGGCCCAAAACCATACAGTTTGCTAAGAGATCTGACTGCCCCTCTGAAGCCCTCAAATAAAACATTCACAGAGATTGTGGAGATATTGCAAAATCACCTATCACCTAAACCACTCCTCATCGCGGAACGTTTTCGTTTCCACAAGAGAGATCAGAATGAGGGGGAGGGGGTTAGTACATATGTAGCAGTGTTGAAGAAACTGTCGGAACATTGCCAGTTGGGAGAGAACCTAAATGACACATTAAGGGATAGATTTGTTTGTGGACTGAAACATGAACACATTCAAAAACGTTTGCTCACAGAATCAGAGCTCACGTTTGCAAAGGCTGTTGAAATTGCTGTGGCTATGGAAATCGCGACTAAAGATGCATTTGAGTTGCAAAGTAAAAGAAGTACTGACCTGTCACAAATTTCCCTGCACAAGTTTTCACGCAGTCGACAGCGCCCCCGTGTGGCCGAAAAATGCAACAGGTGTGACAGAGATGGTCACAAAGCAGAGGATTGCCGTTTCAAAGACGAAATTTGTCACAAATGCAGTAGAAGGGGGCACATTCAAAGAGCATGCAAAGCAAAATTCAGTCACAACAGGAAAACTGAGAAAATTAAAGGGTCTGTGAATGCACTAGCAGAGAACAGTGGCAGTGATTCAGATGAACGATTAATTGGTACAATGGAGTTAAACACAGTGACTTCTCCCAGCAGTAGCATAATATGGGTGACACCAGATATCGAAGGCAAACCCCTCAAAATGGAGCTGGACACAGGATCTGCAGTGTCTATAATTTCCACTACTGTCTACAATGAGCATTTTAAGGCTATCAAGCTGAAGAACACAAATGTGTTGCTGAAGACATACTCAGGAGAGAGATTGAGTCCAATGGGGGCGTTGCAAGTCAGAGTGCATTATGGGGGGCAAACACAGCAGTTACAGCTGTATGTTGTGCCTGGAACTGGCCCCCCATTATTTGGCAGGGAATGGCTTTCAAAAATAAAGCTGAATTGGTGTGACTTGAAAATGCTCCACACGTTCCAGTCCAAAGAGAAAGGCACAGACCAAACACTGGAACACTTGCGAAGAAATACAACACAGTTTTCAGTGATCAGATGGGAACAGTAAAAGGCTTCACAGCAAAACTTGTACTAAGAGATGATGCAACCCCAAAATTCTGCAAAGCCAGATCTGTTCCATACTCCCTGAGACCAAAGGTGGAAGCGGAAATCGATCGCTTGCAGGATACAGGGATCCTGACGAAAGTGGACAGAAGCGAATGGGCCACACCCATAGTTCCTATTGTGAAGAAAGACGGGTCTGTTAGAATGTGTGGGGACTTCAAGGTAACTGTGAATCCAATGTTGCATGTGGACCAATACCCCCTACCACGTCTGGATGACATCTTTGCTGCACTAGCTGGTGGGAAACACTTCAGTAAAATCGATCTGAAACAGGCTTACCTGCAGCTACCGGTTGAAGAGAGTTCCAAACAGTACCTGACAATAAACACACACAAAGGTCTATACAGGTATAACCGCCTGGTTTTTGGCATTGCATCAGCCCCAGCCATTTGGCAACGAACTATTGACCAGATTTTGCAAGGAATCCCAGGAACCCAGTGTATCCTGGATGACATGATCATAACAGGACGCACCGACAAAGAGCACCTGGCTAACCTGGAAGAGGTCCTGAAAAGACTGAAAGAGTATGGTCTACAGGCAAACTTAAAGAAGTGTGAGTTCTTCAAAGACAAGATTGTCTTCTGTGGATATGAGATTGACTGCAATGGATTGCACAAAACACAGGACAAAATCGAGGCAGTGGTACAGGCACCACGACCACAAAATATCACAGAAGTGAGATCTTTCACGGGACTGATCAATTACTACAGAAGATTCCTCCCAAACCTTTCAGCAGTACTCCAGCCTCTAAATCAGCTCCTGGAAAAGAATAGGACATGGCGGTGGACAGAGCAGTGTGAAAATGCATTTCTGGAGGCAAAACGGCTCATAACATCTGAACAGGTCCTGATGCATTACGACCCTGAAATGCCAGTGAAGTTGGCTTGTGATGCGTCCCCTTATGGATTAGGGGCAGTCCTTTCACACACACTGAAAGATGGGTCAGAGAGGCCAGTTGCATTCGCGTCACGAACATTGAATGATGCAGAGAAAAACTACTCACAAATCGACAAAGAAGCACTGGCACTAGTGTGGGGCGTCAAGAAATTCCACGCATACCTATATGGCAAGCGTTTCACACTGGTTACAGATCACCAGCCGTTGCTTTCCATTTTCAGTCCAAAGAAATGCATTCCGGCAATGACAGCAGCCAGGTTACAGCGATATGCCCTGTTCCTTGCCAGTCATATGTATGACATTGAGTTTAAGCCGTCATCCCTCCACACAAATGCAGATGGATTATCCAGACTGCCGTGTACAAGAGAAAGACAAAGGAGGGTGGATGCAGTGGACATGTTCCATACCGCTCAGCTTGAGGCACTACCAGTCACAAGCACAGTTATCAAACAGGAGACAAGGAAAGATGTGACCTTGTCAAAAGTGTACACCTACACCATGTCAGGATGGCCAGCTACTGGCAGAAAGGAGCTGACTCCGTATTTCCAGCGGAGAAACGAAATTACAACGTACCAAGGATGTTTGATGTGGGGAATGAGAGTCATGATACCCCAGAAATGCCAACATCTAGTCTTGCAGCAACTACATGAAGGTCATGTTGGAATTGTCAAAATGAAGCTGCTCGCGAGGAGCCACTTCTGGTGGCCAGGTCTGGACCAACAGATAGAAAATATGGCAAAGAACTGTAGTGGATGTTTGGAAACCCTTCACATGCCTGCTCCTGTCCCAGTCCACCCATGGGAATGGCCCGCAGAGCCATGGCAGAGAATTCATGTGGACTACGCTGGTCCCTTTGAAAAGCACATGTTTCTGGTTATAGTTGATGCCCATTCCAAATGGCCAGAGGTGTTTTGCACTGACTCCTCCACCTCAGCTCAGACGATAGAGTGTCTCAGAACAACGTTTGCACGCTCGGTTTGCCACTGCAGCTGGTAAGTGACAACGCGCAAGCTTTTGTAAGTGACGAGTTTACAAGATTCATGTCAGTAAATGGAATCAAACACTCAACCTCAGCTCCGTACCACCCTGCCACCAATGGGCTGGCAGAACGCTTTGTGCAAACCCTAAAGCAAGGACTCCGTGCAGCAAAACGAGACGAAGGGACTTTGCAAACAAAACTGGCCAAGTTCCTGGCCTCCTACCGAAACACCCCACATGCCACGACAAATGAAAGCCCAGCCGCACTGATGTTCGGGAGGCCTCTCCGCACACAGCTGGACATCATGAAGCCAAACAGGCGTAATGAAGTGCTGAACAAACAAGCCAAGATGCTCTCCGGTGGCCGGGAGCGCCATCTCCAAACAGGACAGGAAGTGATGGTGCGAGACTACAGAAGAGGAGGGAAATGGACAAGAGGGACCGTACACACACAAACGGGACCCAGAACTTACCAGGTTCAAGTGAGCCCAGACATAATGTGGCGGCGTCACATTAACCAAATGCATTCCACGGAAAACAGCACAACAAGAGAGAGAGAACAGGCACAGAGAGCTCCTGAGAGTGACACAGAGAACTGTAGAGGACGGTGGGGCAGTAGAGAGACCCCAGGCTGAAAGAAGGGAACGTGTTGATGAAGGTGCTGCTATAGCAGACGCTATAATGGAACAAGCACACACTGAGGATGTTCAGGAGCCTCCAGACAATCCGAGGCGCTACCCAGAACGAAGGCACCGTCCACCAGACAGACTAGACTTATAAACAAACAAACAAAAACGAACTGTTCAAGTTCAAATTAAAAGATGCAAAATAACTACAAGAAGTTCTGGGAAATGTTTCAGTTGTGGTTTGGTAAAAGTAACTCTGATTGTATAAGAGAAGGAATGTTATGTTCTGTTAATTACTGATGTCCCCTTTAAGGATGGAGCACCCTTGGTCATGCGCAGTATTGTTCTATGTTATTCTGGTACTAACTAGTTTGAGTAAATGTGAAGCTCCAGTTCAATTGCTTGTATTCCGAGTCTTTCTTATTACATAAATAAGTACTAAGTGTTAAGACACTACAGTAAGGGAATATTTACGTCTTCATTTTGGGTTTCTGCCGACTCCATGATAGAGGAGTCAGCATGCTAACTGAGAGCGCCCGACTCTCTATTATAGCCTAGTAAACGCCAAATGTAACGTTAAAAATAATTGTAACATAGCAATTGCATTTAGAAGAAGTTTATCTTGCCATACATATGTAAAACATGCATATTTAGTCAAAGTTTATGATGTGTATTCCTTGTTTGCTGACGTTATCTGCCGGAGCTATTTATTTCTCCTGACATTGGAGTAGCATTTTTTGAACGATGCATAATTGTAAACAGATATTTATGGATATATATTGCATATTATTGAAAAAAATGAATGTACTGTGTAACATGTTATATTACTGTCATCTGATGAAGATTTCAAAAGGTTAGTGAAATTATTTTTCTTTTAATCCTGCGTTTGTTGATTGCATATTTTTTCCTACTTGGCTAAGCTAATGAAGTATGTATGCAGTGGTGGTTGGACATAAATATGTGCTATGTTTTCGCCGTAAAACATTTTAGAAATCTGACTTGCTGGGTAGATAAATAACTTCTTTATCTTTCATTTGAGCCATTTTTCAAGCGATTCTGTGGAGGTTAAGTATTTTTAGGATTATTTCTTGCGTTCCCTGCGCCACATTACAGCTCAGGGGGGGTGGGGTGAGTTCCCAAAGGGGAACTAGTAGCCCTAATTAACGTATTCACATGAAAAAAAAAGCAACGTAATATTAATGACTTTGTAACAGCTCCACGCAGTTGTCCACGACAAGAAATGCTCAACGGTACCATAGTTCATAGAAATATCTATATACAGTATGCTGCTGTTAGCTCACAAGTCAAATTCATGATTAGCCTATAATTTATCTGACGATATTCATCGTTACTCATTGCCAATTCATTCTTAGATTCTGCAAGCAAATGCAATGTATGGAGTGATTTCAGTGCCAACAGAAATTGTATTGGAATTTCATCATTTTGAATTTGTGTTAGCATATTGAATTGAATATTTGAACACATTGAAGTGATTCAAGGAAATGCTTCTCTATGCAAGCTTCTAACATCCTACCCAATTAACAATGGTTGGTCCCACAGTCACCACCTTCTGTTAGCAAATGAAGGCTACCCAGCAATGGTTTTCACCACGTGGGTTCCCTTATTGCAATTGTGCAAGGTTGCGTTTTCATAACACTTTTACTATGGTTGTTGCAACAGTGTCCGATCTCAAGATCTCGTCATGCTTTAGACAGTTGGCCCTCGAGGACAGGTTTTTACTGCCGATGCCTCCCATCTGTGTACTTTTGGGGGATTTTCATGTTCAGTGGTCTGAAGTTCATTGGTCTACATAACGTATAATTGGTCATTCTATAGTGCGCCTCAACTCATAAGCATAGCGACAGCATATCACACACTAGATTAATTACATTATTTCAGGCAACCATTACGACTTGTTTCTTTGTCTCGTACAATCTTTTCAATCAGCACGACTCTCTTCATCGCAAAACACAACAGTTTTGATCTCCATACTAAGCTACCTGCTACTTCCTATTCTACAGCATATGCTCGCAGCCCTCAGGCAAGGCGGTTTCCCTCCGCAGTGACGTTTTCGCGAGGCTGTCTTCCCACCGGTTTTCCATTGTTTCCTTCTAATTGCAAGTTCACAACTCCTATCGATTTTTATTCCTTCACGTGATTTAGGTTTTTCTGATCCAGTCTTTTCACTCTAATCACTATTGTCTAACTTGGGTGGTTTCGATGCCAGCTGCCCAGCAAAGGTTACTTGTCATCAGCGTCTGGCTACAAGGAGCGTTCCTCGGAGACGAAGCCATACCCCAAACTATTTCATAAAATTCCATATTGCATTCGGTCTATGTTGTTCATTCAGTTAAGCCTGTACTCGATTGAAATGTAGTTTCTGAAAGTTCAATCAGGAGGCTGCTCTGAATGCCCAGTGAACTTCACCAAGCATCATAACATAATTTACTCTGTTTCCTATTATACAGGCATAGTGGGAATGAATACAAACTTATCATCATCAGCATAGGGTCTCATTCTTCTCCTTTTGTGGGGGGTTGGGGGGGGGGGGGGGTTCAATGCTAGCTTCCCAGCAAAATTTTACCTGTCATCAGCATCTGGCTCTGAGGAGTATTCCTCAAAAACAAGGCCATACCCCAAACTATTTAGTACAATTCCATATTTCATTCTGTCTCTGTTGTTCATTCAGTTAAGCCTGTACTTGATCTCCCTTCTACATCTCTCTCTCTCTCTCTCTCTCTCTCTCTCTCTCTCTCCTCCCTCCTAGTTCCCTACATTTCTCTAATGATATTGCATCAGTGTGGGAGCAGCATCCCAGGCATCCTCCTCCTTTCCTCCTCTTCCTCCCGTATGGAGTATAAAAGCTTTAAGTCACCCACTGCAATTGAATCAGCGCTGCCCTGAAGACCACAGCTGCTCTTACTACAGAGACCAGAGGGGGAAGGGACACAAAAACCTCAGCACAAGCCAAAATGAGACAGCAATAAAATCCTTATGGCCATGGGTAGTGGATAGGGGTAGGGTTTGGCTGGGCACTGCTGTTTTTGTTCAGCCATAACAACTGGGCTGCTCATTGTCACTAGGGTTACCAGAATCTTTGGTAATTTGGGGCAGCTATGGCAATCTATGGTAACTTTAGTCATTTATTTGTTCACATTTTAAATGTAACCTTCATTTACAGTTGAAGTCAGAGGTTTACATACACCTTAGCCAAATATATTTAAACTCAGTTTTTTGACAATTCCTGACATTTAATCCTAGCACAATTTCCCAAAATCAAGTTTGTAGGCCTCCTTGCTCGCACACGCTTTTTCAGTTCTGCCCACAAATTTTCTATAGGATTGAGGTCAGGTCTTTGTGATGGCCACTCCAATACCTTGACTTTGTTGTCCTTAGCCCATTTTGCCAGAACTTCAGAAGTATGCTTGGGGTCAAGCAAAGTACCCCACAATATGATGCTGCCACCCCCGTTCTTCACGGATGGGATGGTGTTCTTCGGCTTGCAAGCCTCCCCCTGTTTCCTCCAAACATAATGATGGTCATTATGGCCAAATAATGCTATTTTTGTTTCATCACAACAGAGGACATTTCTCCAAAAAGTACTATCTTTGTCCCCATGTGCAGTTGCAAACCATAGTTTGGCTTTTTTATTGTGGTTTTGGAGCAGTGGCTTCTTCCTTGCTGAGAGGCCTTTCATGTTATGTCGATATTGGACTCGTTTTACTGTGGACATAGATACTTTTGAATCTGTTTCCTTCAGCATCTTCACAAGGTCCTTTGCTGTTGTTCTGGGATTGATTTGCACTTTGTGCACCAAAATACGTTCATCTCTAGGAAACAGGACGCGTCTACTTCCTGAGCAGTATGATGGCTGCATGGTCCCATGGTATTTATACTTGCATACTATTGTTTATACAGATGAACGTAGTACCTTCAGGCATTTGGAAATTGCTCCCAAGGATGAATCAGACTTGTGGAGGTCTACAATTGTTTTCTGAGGTCTTGGCTGATTTCTTTTGGTTTTCCCATGATGTCAAGCAAAGAGGCACTGACTTTGAAGGTAGGCCTTGAAATACATCCACAGTAACACCTGCATCCCCGGCAGGCCCAGAGAGCCAATCAAGTGCACCTATAGGCCTACCGCTGGCCAATCAGATCGTTTAGATCACTGTGTCTGCACAGTTTCCTCAAGCCATAGGCTGTAAAAAGACACATTGAGTGCATAGCAAAGTTGATGCTGTGATTTCAAAACTTTTAAAACAATGACTAAAGAGAGACTCAACGAATACAGCAAAGAGCTGCTGCTTTCATAAGTATGTTCTTGTTTAATGTTGCATAGGTATGTTTTTTAAAGTAAAATCAGAATGGTAGATCCCGGCTTGCTTTTGGACTCTTGAAAAGGCTGGTCACCAATCTTTTATTGGATATGGAACCATAGGGTTCAAGAGAAAATAGCCAAATTAATTATCAATAAATTGAATTATTTTCAATGAACTCTGTAACTGTAATGGGTGCGTGTCGGTGGCAGGGAAGGCAGGCGCAGGAAAACAAACTTGGTATAAATGGAGTCGTTTAATAAGTGCTCATAAAACTACAAAAACCAAAATATACAAAAAATAATATAAGCGGGTACAACAACCATCGCACACCGACACAAGACTTGCACATAACATATAATAAAACAATCTCCGACAAGGACATGAGGGGAAACAGAGGGTTAAATACACAACATGTAATTGATGGAATTGGAAGCAGGTGTGAAGGAAGACAAAACCAATGAAAAATGGATCAGCGATGGCTAGAAGGTCGGTGACATCGACCACCGAACACCGGCCGAAAAAGAAGAGGGACCGACTTCGGCGGAAGTCGTAACAGTACCCCCCCCCCCCCCCCGACGTGCGGCTCCAGCAGCGCATCGGCACCGACCTTGGGGACAACTCGGAGGGCGAGGCGCAGGGCGATCCGAATGGAGACAGTGGAAATCTCACCGCATAGAAGGATCCAACACGTCCTCCACCGGAACCCAGCATCTCTCCTCCCAACCATACCCCTCCCAGTCCACGAGGTACTGAAGGCCCCTCGCCCGAAATCTCAAATCCAGTAAATCCAGGAACGAACAGAGTACGCCGGGGCCCCCTCGATGTACAGATGGGGCGGAGGAACCTCCCGCACCTCAGACTCCTGGAGCGGGCCAGCCACCACCGGCCTGAGGAGAGACACATGGAACGAGGGGTTAATGCTGTTATCGGGGGGAAGCTGTAACCTGTAACATACCTCATTCACTCTCCTCAGGACTTTAAATGGTCCACAAACTGCGGACCCAGCTTCCAACAGGGCAGGCATTTGGGCAGGTTTCGGGTTGAGGGCCAGACCCGGTCCTCTGGTGCGAACACGGGGGCCTCACTGCAGTGACGGTCTGCGCCAGCGGCGTGCTGAAGATGGACATGGGCGGCGCACCATGTTTCCTCCGCGAGCCGGAAACAGTCGTCCACCGCAGGAGCCTCGGTCTGACTCTGATGCCAAGGTGCCAGAACCGGCTGATACCCCAATACACACTGGATGAGAGAAAGGTTAGTGGAGGAGTGGTGGAGAGAGTTCTGGGCCATCTCTGCCCAGGGAACGAACGCTGCCCACTCCCCCGGCCGGTCCTGGCAATAAGACCTCCGAAACCTACCCACATCCTGGTTAACTCTCTCCACCTGCCCGTTACTCTCTGGGTGAAAACCTGAGGTAAGGTTGACCGTGACCCCCATACGTTCCATGAACGCCCTCCAGACCCTCGACGTGAAATGGGGACCCCGATCAGATACTATATCCTCAGGCACACTGTAGTGCCGGAAGACGTGTGTAAATAGAGCCTCCGCAGTCAGTAGGGCGGTAGGGAGACCGGGCAAAGGGAGGCAATTACAGGACTTAGAAAAACGATCCACAACGACCAGGATCGTGGTGTTATCCTGTGAAGGAGGAAGATCAGTCAGGAAATCCACCGACAGGTGCAACCATGGCCGTTGTGGAACGGGTAAGGGTTGTAACTTACCTCTGGGCAGGTGTCTAGGAGCCTTGCACTGGGCGCACACCGGACAGGAGTTAACATAAACCCTCACGTCCTTAGCTAAAGTGGGCCACCAGTACTTCACACTAAGATAGCGCACCGTCCGACCGATACCAGGATGACCAGAGAAGGGTGACATATGGGCCCAATAGATTAGCCGGGCGCGGATAGCAGACGGAATGTACAGACGTCCAGCCGGACACTGAAGGGGAGCGGGTTCTGTACACAATGCCTGCTTAATTTCCGTGTCCAGCTCCCACACTACCGGTGCCACCAAGCAAGAGGCCGGGAGTATGGGAGTGGGATCCATGGGCCGCTCCTCTGTGTCATACAGCCGGGACAATGCGTCTGTCTTAATGTTCTGAGAGCCTGGTCTGTAGGAAAGGGTAAATACAAAATGGGTGAAAAACATGGCCCACCTTGCCTGACGAGGGTTCAGTCTCCTCGCCGCCCGGATGTACTCCAGGTTGCGGTGGTCAGTCCAGATGAGAAAAGGGTGTTTAGCCCCCTCAAGCCAATGTCTCCAGTCCTTGACGACAGCCAACAGCTCCCGGTCACCCACATCATAGTTTCGGTGGCATACCCGAGCGCTGAGAGAGCATCACTCCTATCCCAGCCTCGGATGCGTCCACCTCCACTATGAACGCCAAAGAGGGATCTGGATGGGCCAACACGGGAGATGACATAAACAGAGCACTCAGGTGACTAAAATCCCTGTCCGCCTCAGCTGATCACTGCAAGCGCACCAGGCACCCTTTAGCAGTGAGGTAATGGGAGCCGCCGGTAGTAATTGGCAAACCCTAAGAACCGCTGCACCTCCTTTACCGTGGTGGGAGTCGGCCAATTACGCACGGCTGCAATGCGGTCACTCTCCATCTCCACCCCTGAAGTGGAAATGCGATACCCTAGGAAGGAGACGGACTGTTGGAAGAACAGGCATTTCTCAGCCTTGACGTACAGGTCATGATCCAACAGGCAACCAAGCACTCTGCGCACCAGGGACACATGCTCAGCAAAATGTCATATATCAAAATGTCATCAATATACACCACTACACCCTGCCTGTGCAGGTCCCTGAAAATCACGTCTACAAAGGCTTGGAAGAATGATGGCGCATTCATCAACCCGTACGGCATGACGAGGTACTCATAGTGCCCAGAGGTGGTACTGACAGCCGTCTCCCACTCGTCTCCCTCTCGGATAACCACCAGGTTGTAAGCGCTCCTGAGATCTAGTTTGGTGAATAAGCGTGCCCCGTGCATTGACTCTATCGCTGTGGCTATGAGCGGTAGTGGGTAACTGTACCTCAGTGATCTGATTTAGACCCCGATAGTCAATACACGGGCGCAGACCCCCCTCCTTCTTCTTCACAAAAAATAAACTCTAGGAGGTGGGTGAAGTGGAGGACCGAATGTACCCCTGACGCAGGGATTCGGAGGCATATGTTTCCATAGCCTCCGTCTCCACCTGTGAGAGGGGATACACGTGACTCCTGGGAAGTGCAGCGTCTATCAGCAGGTCTATCGCACAATCACCCTGTGGATGAGGTGGTAATTAAGGTTGCCTTCTTTTTGGAGAAGGCGAGAGCCAAATCGGCATAGTCAGGGGGGATGCGCACGGTGTAGACCTGGTCTGGACTCTCCACCATTGTAGCACCAACGGAGCAATCTCGCGACCACCCCGTGAGAGACCTCTGTGGCCAAGAAACAGTGGGGTTATGACAAGCTAACCAGAGTAGGCCCAGCACCACAGGAAACGCAGGAGAGTCAATGAGGAAGAGACTAATTCTCTCCGTATGACCCCCCTGTGTCACCATGCCCGAAGGCACGGTGACCTCCCTAATCAACCCTGACCCTAATGGTCGACTATCTAAGGCATGAACAGGGAAGGGCACATCTACGGGAACGATGGCGATCCCTAAATTATAGGCTAAGGCTCTATCAATAAAATTCCCAGCCGCGCCTGAATCGACGAGCACCTTATGCTGGGAATGCGGGGAAAACTCAGGGAATCTGACAGACACAAACATATGAACAACAGAGGGCTCTGGGTGAGAGTGGTGCCAGCTCACCTGGGGTGACGCCAGAGCGCCCTGCCTGCTGCCTCGCTTTCCAGAGGAACCAACCCGGCACCAACCGGCAGTGTGACCTCTGCGGCCACAGATGGTACACGAGCGTGAACCCCCTCCGGTCTCCCTCGCACCGCCCCTCCCAGCTCCATGGGTATCGGAGAGGGAGTGCGGGAGGATGGAACCACCAGACCCCGATCTGGACGCCCGCGAGTAGCCAGCAGGTTGTCCAGCCGGATGGACAGGTCCACCAGCTGTTCAAACGTGAGGGTGGTGTCTCTGCAGGCCAGCTCCCGACGGACATCCTCGCGCAGACTGCAGCGGTAATGGTCGATCAGGGCCCTGTTGTTCCATCCCGCGCCGGCAGCCACGGTCCTAAACTCCAGGGCAAACTCCTGGGCGCTCCTCGTCTCCTGCCTCAGATGGTAGAGGTGGAACCCTCAGGCAGGTGGTCGAAGACTGCCCGGAAACGGCGGGTGAACTTCTCAAACTGGTTCAACGCCACATCTCCCTCTCTCCACACGGCGTTGGCCCACTCCAGGGCTCTCCCGGTGAGGCACGAGACGAGGGCGGACACCCTCTCACGGTCCGATGGAACCGGGTGGACAGTGGCCAGATAGAGGTCTAACTGCAACAAGAAGCCCTGGCAGTTCGCAGCCATCCCATCGTACTCCCGGGGCAAGGAGAGGCGGGAAAGGGGCGCTCAGGGGAGACCCCGGTTGTGCTGGTGGAGGCTCTGGAAGAACTCCTTGTCTCTCCCAGCGGTTCATTTTCTGGACAACGTGATCCATGGAGGTGCCAAGATGGTAGAGCATAACTGCATGCTCCTGGAGGCGCTCCTCCACCTCAATGGCCGGGGTACCTTCTCCTGCTGACTCCATAATTATGGTCGGAGATTCTGTAATGGGTGCGTGTCGGTGGTAGTGAAGTTAGGCGCAGGAAAACGAACATGGTATAGACGGAGTCGTTTAATAAGTGCTCATAAAACTCCAAAAACTAAAATATACAAAAAGTAATGTAAGTGGGTACAAAACCCGTCGCACACTGACACAAGACTTGCACATAACATACAATAAAACATTCTCCGACAAGGACATGAGGGGAAACAGAGGGATAAATACACAACGTGTAATTGATGGGATTGTAACCAGGTGTGAAGGAAGACAAGACAAAACCAATGGAAAATGAAAAATGGATCACTGATGGTTAGAAGGTCGGTGATGTCGACCGCTGAACACCGTCCGAACAAGGAGAGGGACCGACTTCGGTGGAAGTCGTGACAGTAACTCTTCCAAATATTTACTTTTTTCACAACTGCCACCAGTTTGGCAACAAAATTTACAGTTACAACAAATTTACATTTACATTTACAACAAATACATATTGACATAGTAAAATAAATAAACAGTAAAATGTAAAGGGTATTTCACGCTGAAACCCTCACATTAAACACCAATGGTATTCACTAACTTCATGGTTTATATTTAGAACAATGTTTTACAACTTTGTCTTTCCATTTTTTACATTTTTAAATCAAGTTATTTCATAACTGTATCTGTTTTATATGTAGTAAATCCACACAGAAGGCCAGAGATAATTACAGACAGCTGTGATAATCTGAAGTACCCAAAAAGGCCACTAGATGACATTTCATAAATTCCCCCCAATAACTGAAAGATACCAAAATTCTGGTAGTTTACTGGTAAACTTCGAAGCTTGCAGTAATATACCCTCCCTTTGCAATGCTAACACACATACACTATGAAATATGGGCTCCTATGTACATTTCTGAGGTGTGTTATACGTTGTGTTGTTGTTTTGTGTTTTAGGATGGATTGTTTCAAATGGGGAAAATCATGGTTTAGCACCATCTGTGTGAAAAACCTGCAGACATTGCTTCAAAACAGAGCTTGTGGCCTCTTTTCTTCAGTCAATGCATGTCATTGTACTGAATTGGAATATGTGACAAGTGCTACTGCTGACTGTCTAGAATTGGGAATCCAGAGCTTTGCTCTCTTGTTAAATATTAATAGTAACTCAAGTACATTTTTTAGAATGGATAGGTGTGGTAGTTGTTGATAGGTGTGGTAGTTGTTGCAAATCTACATAATTTGTTTCTACAGTAAAGATTGTATTGATTGTTGTGTCACTGGCCTAGACACAATAACCCATAACATCAAAGTGTTATTATGTTTTATGACATTTTTACAAATGAATAAAAAACTAAAAGCTGAAATGCTTTGACTCAGTAAGTATTCAACCCCTTTGTTAATGGCAAGCCCAAATAAGTTCAGGAGTAAAAATTTGCATAGCAAGTCACATAATAAGTGGCATGGACTCACTATCTGTGCAATAACAGTGTTTAACATGATTTTTGAATGACTACCTCATCTCTGTACCCCACTAATACAATCATCTGTGAGGTCCCTCAGTCGAGCAGTGAATTTCAAACACAGATTCAACCACAAAGACCAGGGAGGTTTTCCAATGCCTCGCAAAGAAGGGCAGACATTGAATAGCCCTTTGAGCATGGTGAAGTTAATAATTGCACTTTGGATGGTCTTTCAATACACCCAGTCACTACAAAGATACAGATGTCTTTCCTAACTCAGTTGCCGGAGAGGAAGAGGAAGCTGACTTTAAAACAGTTACAGAGTTTAATAGCTGTGATAGGAGAAAACTGAAGATGGATCAACAACATTGTAGCTACTTCACAATACTAACCTAATTGACAGAGTGAAATCAAATTTAACAAATCGAGAACATGCATCCTGTTTGCAATAAGGTAATAAAGTAGAACTGCAAAAAATGTGGCAAAGAAATGAACTTCATGTCCTGAATACAAAAGTGTTGTTCAGGGCAAATACAATACAATACATTGCAGAGTACAACTCTCCATATTTTCAAGCATAGTTGTGACTGCATCATGTTATGGCTATGCTTGTAATCGTTAACCATTTTCAGGATAAAACATTTACTAAAATTAACTTGAGGCATAATCCCTAAAGAAAACCTGGTTCAGTCTGATTTCCACCAGACACTTTCAGGAGGACAATAACCTAGAACACAAGGCCAAATCTACACTGGAGTTGCTTACCAAGAAGAATGTTCTTGAGTTACAGTTTTGACTTCATCTCTAAAAGTCTAATCTGTTGGGGGGTTGGTGGGGTACTAAGCTAACATATGGAATTGTTTTAAGATGGTCATATCATGGATCATTTAGCTGATTGATTTGGATTTTTTTTGGTACAAAAAATATATATATATTTGAAAATGATTTGCTAAAATATAGAATTTTGCCTTTACTACTATAGCCCATCAATAACACATTGAATAAAACACTCATAAATGGCAAAAAAAGACAGTCCAAAAATAAATCATAAGGATTAACGTGTTGAAGTGTCTGTCCTATATCTAGGAGATATAAGAAAGCTCAGGAAATATATATTTTTTTGGACACATCATCAACCCCTTATTTTTGTAGGCACAAAACGTCCTCCATACTTCAATTCATTTGTAAGGGTTACATTCAGACAAGTCCCGGAGAACCCCATCATATTCGTGAAAGTCTGCCCTTTCCATAGTGGGGTCAAATTTCTTAGCTCAAATGGTTTGGACGCTACAGACAGATTTTCAGGATGTCTCATGGTCTGACACAGACTGCTGTAGCACGGACTGACGTAGGAGGATGCAGTGGATTGAGATGCAAACCATGCAAGAAAACAGATGTTTCTAGCTGAAACGTATGGATTGTGATGGTGATTTTTTAAAATTACGCTACTTCAATTGACGCAGGGGCGCAGACGTCGACCTTAGGGGGCTTTAATAAATGTGTAATTCAGGCTGTAACACAACAGAATGTGGAATAAGTCAAGGGGTAAGAATACTTCATGAAGGCACTGTAAGGTCCTCGCTCAGGGGGCACATCAACAGATTTTTCACTCAGGGATTAGAACCAGCAACCTTTCGGTTACTTGCCCAGCACTCTTAAACACTTTGCTACCTGCCATCCTGGTTACGTTGTGTATTAACCACATTGAAATGTTGTATCTGTACTGAACAAAAATATAAACGCAACATGCAACAATTATACTGAGTTCATATAAGGAAATCAGTAAATTTAAATGAATTCATTAGGGCCTAATCTATGGATTTCGCATGACTGGGTAGGGGCGCAGCCATGGGTGGGCATAGGCCCATCCACTTGGGAGCCAGGCCCACTCACTGGGGAGCCAGGCCCAGCCAATCAGAATGTGTTTTTCCACACAAAAGTGCTTTATTGGGACAGAAATCTCCTCAGTTTCATCAGCTGTTCGGTTGGCTGGTCTCAGACGATCCCACAGGTGAAGAAGCAAGATGTGGAGGTCCTAGGCTGGTGTGCTTACACATGGTCCGCGGTTGTGAGGTCGGTTGGACATACTGCCAAATTCTCTAAACGACTTTGGCGGATGCTTATGATAGAGAAATGAATATGACATTATCTGGCAACAGCTCTGGTGGACATTCCTGCAGTCAGCATGCCAATTGCATGCTCCCTTAAAACTTGAGACATCTGTGACATTGTGCGACAAAACTGCCGATTTTAGAGTGGCCTTCTGTTGTTCCCAGCACAAGGTGCACCTGTGTAACGATCATGCCGTTTAATCACATCCTGATATGCCACACATGTCAGGTGGATGGATTATCTTGGCAAAGGAGTGCTCACTAACGGGGGGATGTTAACACATTTGTGCACCAAATTAGAGAGAAATAATATTTTTTTTGTGTATGTGGAAAATTTCTGGGATTCATCAACAATGAACTAAAAACGAACTAGGTTTCACCTTTGATGTGTGGATTAATTGTCGGAGAAGAGAACACACGGTTTTGTTTGACTCAAAGTGTGTAAAAAGTCTACAAAGATCCAGCAAAAAAAATACACCATATGCATTTAATGTACAATTGAAACAATTAAAACAACAAAAACTCAATTAAACCCAGTTCAGAACTTTGGAGATGGTGGCCCTGTTGAAGTCCGTCCAAAACGTGTTAAATGCATGCACTGAAACAATCCGAACACAAAACAAAAACAACATAAGGATACTGAAAACAAGTACTGAAAATATTTCATATTTTGGCATCTTAATAACAGGTAGACTCAGTGGTTAATGGGTGGGTTTGGCTTTAGAAATATGGGGTCAGCTGTTACAAAGTTGCCCTGATGTTGCTATGCATCTCTCTGAAACTGGCATTCTGTATATTTTTCAACAAGGAAACAATGTTTCTGCCTTGTATAAATGCTATATAAACAAACAAGCTAGCATAAACTGGGACCTACTAAATCTAACTTGAAATGTTTGGCCAACCGTTCCTAGAGAGCCAACAGTATACCCATTTTCCTCCAGTCAAGCCTCAACACAATTCATTAAAACGAATCAACTAATTATAATCTTTGAGACCCAGACTGAGTTCCAAAAAAAAACATTTTGTTTTCATTGATCCATCCCCGCTCTAGAGAGTGCTTTTAGGGCTACTACAGCTTCTGCTCCGCCGCATTCTGCCTGCCTGCCTGAGGAGTGTGTGTGTGCACTGGTGCATTGATTTCCTATAGCACTGACACAGCGGTGAGCAGTGTGTAAAATAGAGCGTGTTAGACTGGTCCCCTGTGACGATGCTGCATGGGGAAGCTATTTTAGACATAACACGGATAGGAGGATTGATAAGGAATTGATCAGTGGAGCCGCAAGCTTTAATTAAGAGACTCAGAATTCTAGCAAGATTCCTTCTCATAACATCATGGATAGTGACCGGATCTAATAATGGTCAGGTCAATACAGTGTTGTTTCTGTTAGCTTACTAATGAATCTATTGATTTAGCGTCTTCATCTTCTTGTTGATTCAGCACTTCTCTGGTCAGTATCAGCCCCAGGTAGTGGTTTGGGGAAGAAAATACTGTGTATTGTTGGCAACACAATCTCACTCTGAAATCGTGCAAATATGTACAAAAAGTATTTCAGCAGATTTTGTGCGTTTTTGTGTGGCTTAATCCGTGTGAAAATACATCCATTTTTGTGCGACTTCATTCATAGGAAAATAATTTTTGGGGGGGTAAACTTCAGAACAATCTTTTGAAAGTTATTGGCGCAATGCATTTTGGGCAATGGTGTTCTACAATGCCTTTTATTGAGTCCCACATCTATTTAGAAAGAATAAAACATGTTAACAACCCAATATTGTTAATCAACCAGGTTATTTAAAATTTAAATATTTAACCTTTATTTAACCAGGTAGGCCAGTTTACAACTGTGACCTGGCCAATATAAAGCAAAGCAGTGCGACACAAACAACACAGAGTTACACATGGGATAAACAAACGTACAGTCAATAACACAATAGAAAAATCTACATACAGAGAGTGCAAATGTAGTAAGATTAGGGAGGTAAGGCAATAAATAGGCCATAGTGGAGAAATAATTACATTTTAGCAATTAAACACTGGAGTGATAGATGTGCAGAAGATGAATGTGCAAGTAGAGATACTGGGGATCAAAGCAGCAAAAAAATAAACAACAATATGGGGATGAGGAAGTTGGGTGGGCTATTTACAGATGGCTGGTTATCAACAAACTACTTATAATATAATACGAGCCTTATATTTGTATAAAAAAAAATCTAATTCTGATTTCTATGCTTGTTTCCGCTTAATGCTTTGGGATACTGGTGCTATGTCAGATTTTATGAGGGTTGGAGTAAAAAGTTGTATTTGTCTGTTTTTTTGTGGTGTCGATGTAAGTATTTGATTGGGGTATAGTGACACATTTTCATGATGGGAAATTAATTACTCAATAAATGTGGGGAAACAGAACACCTGCCCCCAAAAATCTGTTTTGTTTAAATTCCCCGGTGCAACTGCATGGTATTTGCAACTGTAACACGTCTGGACTATGATCACTTAAGCCATATCAACTAAATTAAACAGGTTAATGTGAAATGATTATGGCACTTCCTGTAACGTCTGCTTCCAACTCACACCCTCAAACACGTAGATCCCCTGAACGCAGCTCACTTTCCAGCCCACTTTAGAGCTCACACTCTCAAACACGTAGATCCCCTGAACGCAGCTCACTTTCCAGCCCACTTTAGAGCTCACACTCTCAAACACGTAGATCCCCTGAACGCAGCTCACTTTCCAGCCCACTTTAGAGCTCACACTCTCAAACACGTAGATCCCCTGAACGCAGCTCACTCTCCAGCCCACTTTAGAGCTCACACTCTCAAACACGTAGATCCCCTGAACGCAGCTCACTTTCCAGCCCACTTTAGAGCTCACACTCTCAAACACGTAGATCCCCTGAACGCAGCTCACTTTCCAGCCCACTTTAGAGCTCACACTCTCAAACACCTAGATCTCCTGAACGCAGCACACTCTCCAGATCCCAATCACCTGAATTCTATTCACCTGTTCACACACTTGTATGTCATTATCACACACTATTTAGTTCAGTTCTTTGCACCGCATCCCTGTGAGGTATTGTTTGTTTTGTGACACACGTGACACAGAGAGCTGTGTATGATAGTTTCTGCCTGCCTCACCAACGACGCCTTTTGCCTATTCCCTGCCGGAATAGGATTTCCTGTTAACTACATATTGCCTGCTCTCCCGGACTATGTTACCAGCCTTTTCCTTGTCTGTACTGTTGCCCTTTTGGACCCCCTTGTGTATGACCTTCTGCCTGCCCCTGGATCCATCTACCTGCCTCCTCCTGTGGTCCTTTGCAATAAACACCGGCTGCGCCCTGCGCTTGAAACCAGCTCTCTTGTATCCCCTCGTGTTCATTACACTTCCAAGGCCGTTTCATGATTATTATGGTTGTGCCAATCATGTTATATACAGTGCATTTGGAAAGTATTCAGACCCCTTCCCTATTTCTACATTTCTGTTATGTTACAACCTTATACTAAAATTGATTGAATCTACCCACAATACCACATAATGACAGCAAAAACTATTTAAAAAATGTTTGTGCAAATGTATTATAATTTAAAACTAAAATCACATTGGGGTTCTGGCTGGGCCATTCAGGGCCATTCAGAGTCCCAAAGCCACTCCTGTGTTGTCTTGGCTGTGTGCTTAGGGTCGCTGTCCTGTTGGAAGGTGAAGCTTCGCCCCAGTCTGAGGTCCTGAATACTCTGGAGCAGGTTTTCTTCAAGGATCTAACTGTACTTTGCTCCGTTCATCTTTTCCTCAATCTTGACTAGTCTCCCAAAACTTTTTAAAGCTAACCATCTTCAGTTAGCTTCCCGTTCCAGCTCAGGCTTCATCCGTATTACAACGGTGTATATACGCTAGATCATTCAGGGTTTTCTAAAGCTAACCTGTTTGTTAGCTTTCCATTCCAGCTCGGGCTTCATCTGTATTACGACGATGTATGTACGCTATATCTATCAGATTTTCTAAAGCTAACCAGTTTCAGTTAGCTCACATTCCAGCTCAGGCTTCATCAGTATTGCAAAGGTGGATATTGCTCGTCTGCCTGCCCGCTAACGCTATCAGGCTTGTAACTACGCGTAAATGGTGCAAATGAGTAGTCAAACGCCAACTCTTCCTTGAGACAATGCTGAAACGTCCACAATTTCATTTGTGCCTTAATCAATTTGAAAGAAAAGTTATCTTGCAAATTCAGCAGGCTGTCAAACCCTGATCTGTATCATCTTTCTTGTGCTTGTCTCCACCCCCCACCAGATGTCTCCAACCTGTTCCCCATTATCGCCTGTGTATTTATACCTGCTTTTTCTGTTTGTCTGTTGCCAGTTCGTCTTGTTTTGTCAGGTTTTACCAGCTTGTTTCCCGTTTATTCAGTTCTCAAGATCTTGTCTTCTAGTCTTCCTAGTTCTGTTCTTTCTACCTGTCCTGACCCTGAGCCTGCCTGATGTTCTTTCCCTGATTGACTCTGCCTTGGATTACGAACCTCGTGATAGTACCAACTGTCCATGACTGACTAAGCAGACTCAGACCAGCTCTGCAACACAGTGTCCCTCCAAGGAGACTCCATTGGAAGTCATGAGGAGTTACTGCAGAACCTTGTGGAGGGACTCCATACCTTGGAGAATACCCTGACCATGCCTTCAATGCAATGTCGGAACAATCTCCTAGGCAACAAACCACCACAGTAACCTAACACTCATCTGGAGTATCGAGAGCCTTGTCTTCAAGACACAGCATTCCCAGCTGGCTAACCATTTGTTTGTCTGGTCCCCGGTCTTAGAATGGGCTCATTCCTCTAACCTCACCTGCCATCCTGGCTCCCGCTGGACACTGGCTTTCCTCCGACAATGATTTTGGTGTCCCACCATGGTTCCTGACGTCCTTGGGTTACCAGCCTCCGCTCTTCCGTGAGCAATAGGAAGAAGTGAGCATTCCCTCGGCCTAGATGTTTGTCCATCACTGTCGGCTTACCCGGAAGAGAGCTCGGTCCACTCTTAAGACCACTTCCAGGAATCGGCGACAGGCAGACTGCCACCAGCCCCCGGCTCACCACTATCGTCTCGGGCAGAGGGTATGGCTCTCCACTCAGGATCTGCCCCTCCGATTTGAGTCCCGGAATTTTACCCCCCCTTTATCGTCCCTTTCCCCATCTCTAAAATCCTTAGCCCCGCTGCAGTTCACCTTCTGTTGCCCCGCACCCTCCGTATACATCCCACTTTCCATCTGTCTAGGATCAAACATTTGTCTTACAGCCCTTTGTCTCCTGTCTCCTATTTTTCCCCATTATCCCCATGTGTATTTATACCCATGCTTTCTGTTTTTCTGTTGCCAGTTCATCTTGTTTTGTCAGGTCTTACCGGTGTGTTTTCCGTTTCTCTAGTTCTCAAGGTCTTGTTTTCTAGGTCAGTTCTGGAGGATTTGTTGCCATAGAAATTTAACCTGGCTAAAAGGTGACCGGTTACCCTGAGTTGAACTCAGTTTACCAAAGTAACCTCGCTAAATTGTCTAACCTGGTCCCTTTGTCCTAGTGTGATTGCTGACACTGGAATAGAGGAGCCAAATAATCATAACAATGAGAATGAAAGCTTATTTTATCATCAGAAACATTTGATATGCAAACACATATGCAAATGAAAGTAGTATTAGTAAAGCTAAGATAGATTTCCAGTGCAGTGTCTGTTGGACAACATTACAGGACTCCAAACTCTAGAGGGCGATAGAGTACAACAAACCACAGACCGAGCAGCTTATAGAAGGCTGGTTATGTGTGACTGCAACCCCTGTAATGTTTCTTCTTCCAGAATTCCTCATATGCCTAATATACATTGTCAAGTAATAAGTAGCTATTGTAATAGAGCACCTGGACTGTTCTTATCCAAAATAATATGTCCTTGATGACCTATTGACTTCCTGTGGGTGGGGCCTCTGCTCAGCCTGCTGTTCACCCTCTGCCTGTTGTCTTTGACTTTCTGGAGGCAGCAGGCACACAGGGAGCTCTCCCTCACCAGGTACAGGCACTCCACCCTCTGGATGGGGTCAATGCCTTTGTCATCCTCAAAGGGGATAGGATTGCACTTCAGGTTGACGGTCTCCAGGTAGGGCAGGTTGCGGAGGCACTCGGGTACCCGGGTCAGTTGGTTGTTGAACAGGCCAAGGTGACGCAGCTCCTTGAGGGCTGCAATAGAGGATGGGATGCTCTCCAGGACGTTCATGCCCAGGTTGAGGCTCCTCAGCTTTCGCAGGAGACCGATCTCGTTGGGGAGTCCTACAGTGCTCAGACAGTTGTTACACAGGTTGAGGCTGTATAGGTTACAGAGGCACCCGATAGCTTCCGGAACCTGGTCCAGCTGGTTGCTGTGGAGGTCCAAAAAGCAGAGGTTGACAAACTTGGCGATAGAGTCTGGGATCTTCTTGAGCAGGTTGCGGCTCAGGTCCAGCTCGTCCACATCGCAAAGCTTCAGGATGCACTTGGGAAAGGTGGTGAGCTCCATGTTGCTGAGGTCCAGCCGACGCTTGCCATCCACGGTCAGCTTCAGGGCCAGCTTAGCCATCTTTAGGGTGATCTTCCGGCCCTTGGGCTCGCTTGACTGCTTCTTGCCCTTGGCCATCATGCTTTAAAAAATAAAAGGTTTATGAGTTTATTGTTCAACATGTTATGAGTTTGATTAAATGTTGTTTCCTTGGTTAAGATTTAACCTGTTCCGTCAATAAATTATTCATTAGTTTGTTTCTCCATTATACATGAAGTAGGCAGTAGAACTAGAACATGATGTAATAGATAGTGTTACATGTCATAGTCCCTAGTGTAAATGACAATACTTGTCTCACTGTATAACTCATTATATTACAACAAAGGACATGAGACAGCCAACTGTTTGCCATTGTAGCAGAGAATGAACATGTACCTTGACCATTACAACTCTCAACCCCACCTTTAGATGAAGAAAAGAGTGAATAGTCATTGTTTTACTGTATAACTTGTCTTTAAAATACCAATCGTAAAACAGTTTGACCTATTATCACATTCACCCTATTCAACCTAACCTTTTAAAACACTTTAACATCACAACTTGAATCTACTATATGACTTCTTAGCAATAATCAAGTTTCATTTATTCTGAACTTGGTTATAGAAAACTGTTTTGTTTTATTACCAGTATTGAAGTTCGTCCACCACCCAGATCAGTGCAGAGACGGAGAGGGTGCAATCTCCCGACCTAAGACACAGGAACGCTCTCCCAAGGTTTGTCGAGGATCCTTCCATCTCCCTGGCTGTGAATTATACATAAGAGCCACCAAGAGCCATGTAAATAAAAACCAGGAAGGGCACTGCTCTGTCGTTTTTAAGTGGATACAGCTAAGGACCTGTGTTTTTAAATTTTTCTGTCAGCCTGGCCTGCATAAACTGAGTACTGCTAGCCTTCTCTTGTTTTTCCTTGTTACTAAGCAACTGAATGATGTGTTCCTTGTAGTTTATGGCCAGGTCTGAGGCTTTTCAGGGGAAAAGCTATTGCACTGTTTGTGCTGTCGCTTGCTTACTGTATACATTCTGTATACATTTAGCATACAGTTGAAGCTCAGAACAAATAAACAAAACACCAAATATGCCTGTCATGTTGAGACACAAATGGTGGAAAATCTTTGACTGTTTTCATGTACGATTATCACATTTACTGCAACATTTACCTCCTTGTTGACTGAAGTGGGCCCTCATCCTACAGGAATAAAAATGGATGCTTGGATAGAGAAAGAGAGATCTTTGGCTATTGGAAGCCGTACAAGAGTATTGGCATTCAACATAAAGAGATAGTCCAAGTAAAAACTAGAACAGTTGGGGGAAAAAACACACCAGGAGCTCCTAGATGCAGTAGTTTAATAACCTAATAACCCGCATTTTGACAGACAAGCTGTCTTCATCAGGGTGGAATGACAAACAGTGCGGGTCACTAGTTTATATAGTGTCAAAGGACACACACAGGTGTCTGTACTCATGGCTGGGTGTGGCCTGATATCATTGGTTAATACTCAGATATAAAAAGAACATACAATAAACATGAATGGATAGCATACGATCGAAGCCACAAATTGGCTACGTAGGCCATCAAACATTTTACAATGAATAGCAAAATCACAATAATCACAAGAATGGCTTCAGATCAAAGTCTACATTGAGACCGACGGGAGCGAGGGTCTTTAAATTACAGATCCAGGCAGCCTCTCGTTTAAAAGGTTGGAGTGGTGTAAAGCTCGCCTCCGTTGGACATCACGCTTCACCATCTGGCAGACCGACGGACGATTCTGTGTTTGGCGGATGCCAGGGGAACACTACCTGCCCGAACGCATAGTGCCCACTGTAAAGTTTGGTGGAGGAGGAATAATGGTCTAGGGCTGTTTATCACGGTTCAGGCTAAGGCCCCTTTGTTCAAGTGAAGGGAAATCTTAACGCTATAGCATACAATGACATTCTAGACAATTCTGTACTTCCAAATTTGTGGCAACACTTTGGGGATTTCCTGTTTCAGCATGACAATGCCCCCGTGCACAAAACGAGGTTCATACAGAAATGGTTTGTCGAGATCGGTGTTGAAGAACTTGACTGACCTACACAGAGCCCTAACCTCAACCCCATCGAATGTCTTTGGGAAGATTTGGAACGCCGACTGCGAGCCAGGCCTAATCGCCCAACATATCAGTGCCCGACCTCACTAATGCTCTTGTGGCTGAATGGAAGCATGTCCCCGCAGCAATCTTCCAACATCTAGTAGAACGCCTTCCCAGAAGAGTGGAGGCTGTTATAACAGCTAAGGGGGGTCCAACACCATATTAATGCCCATGATTTTGGAATGAGATGTTCAACGAGCAGGTGTCCACATACGTCTGGTTATGTAGTGTATTTAGGAAGAGGTCACCATTTCATGCAGTCTCTGAAGGAAGAAAAAGTGGTAAGCAAGTTAGGTAAAAAATAAAATATATGTTTTTTTCACGAAGTCAAATTAATTTATCATGTTAAAGGTTTTATGATGCTTCTATCATAAAACCTTATTCTATTCTATCATTTTAAGATTGTTCTATACACCAGTTGGGGTATTTAAAACCTGATGAGGTCCTAATCCTTGCATGAAGGCGCATCCTTGTAGCTGTGTGGGCTAATACAGACAAAATGTGTGGGTTAAGGTAAGATGAGCCAAAGGATGTGCCAATGTTAAACTATACCCTATGTTAAAAAGGTTTTGTTAGGTGTTACGCCTGTGTTAAAAGATGCTTAAAATTATTAAAAGACAACAAAAAAAGCGATTGTGTTGAATTGAGTTTGGGAAATAAATATAGATATGATTTCTTTCAAAGTAATATTTCATTCAGCACAGAAATGTGTAGGCGGCATAACTTACCCTGTCCCGCGGCTCAACGTACCCCATAAGTTGTGCCAATGTACTTTTTTTGGAGGTGCTATATTTTCAAAACTGTAATCTGATTATTTCCAGGGATACATAACATCCTGAAATATATGTATATATCTTTGTTGCAAAGAATACTATATTTCCCTTGACGGGATGATGCAGAATGTAAAAAATGGCTCGACTTACACCACTCTCCCCTACATTCTAATTATATGGTCAGTCTTATATTAGTGTACAGTATATCACATATTTTGAGGTCATTGTTGATAGAAATGTAATCTGATGGAAGACTAGCAGTATGACAATTGATATGAAAAGTCATAAAGTCTCTGGTGCTTGCAAAAACTTAAATGTACCTAATGAAGCATGCCTTTCCATCGAAGCTGAGCTTTGTCATTTACCATGTAGATTTGATTTGTTAAATACAACTGCATATGTTGTTAATAAACACAAGGTATAGTTTAGTCTAGCCAATTAAACAGAGTCAACTTCCCCCCAGTGCCTGAATTACACATAGACTATATGCAGCCATATGCATGTAATGCAGAGAGACAGACATACTGACCTAATTGAGCATGGCCCAGTGCCCCTTGGGGACCTGTGAATAGGCTGGATAGATTACACTTGATGATCTGCAATGTGAGGACTGTATCTGAGAAACAGAAAGAGAGAGGAGAGGGGTGAGGGAGGTTGAAAGAGAGAGAGAGAGAGAGAGAGAGAGAGAAGCGTTCAAGTTTATTGGGTTGGCCACAGACAAAGACCAAGCTAGACCGATTCTCCAGCTAGGTGTGTCTTTCAATGGAATCCTGTTTCTGGTCCCCAGGAGGACATCACAAGAGCCTCTTGTTTACCTGTGTTCAGTCTGTCGTCCTCCCCTGTAAAAAGCAGCCAGGTCACCCGTGATACAAGTCAGTATTCAACGTCCATCCGTGTTTGAGGACGTCAGTAGATGACATGGAAACTGGCCACTAGGGGACACAATGAGCGCTGTTACCTTCAACTAGGTGTCAGTTTTGCAAGGGCGTTGTGGACAGGGATGGCGGATGGGCGTTAACATCTAGCTCTTGAGCCAAGGTTGCATTTTTGAAACAAGCGATAGAGAGTTGTTTTTAAGATTTTTGTTTTAACCTTATCCCAAACCTTAACCCTTACCTTAAAAATTAGGAGTTCATGCCTAAACTTAATAACCTTAACATTTAGAAAAATGATGTTTGGAACGACTTCGAAATTTGACATTTGAGAAACATGGATGAACTTCTAATTATGACGTAAGACTGTGAGAGCATGTTGGTAACAAGAGCTCTGCCCGACTGGAGGGTGATGATTTCTCTGTAACAGCCAGACAACCAGCTCAGTATAAACACACATCTCAATTTCATTCACTGGTGTTTTAACTAACCTAATCCTTTTTTTTAAATTATGGGTTTATTCTATTGCTACAGTATAATTAAACATATTGTTTAATTGAAGGAGAATTCCATGAAGCATGAAAACCCTTCAGTAGTTGATAACATCAAACACTAACACTCAGTAATCAATCATACTGGGCTATCCATTGCTTCAATACTGGCACATTGGCCATGTGCTGAGGCTGGATCGCTGGTCACATCTGTGTTCACAACCTTGTTAGCAGGACGTCCGGTCTGTCTGGTCCAGCTTTCCTACCCCCAACCCAGCTGACAGTGTCGGTTACAGCCTCTCTGTTGCCTTCCTATTGCTTTTGTATGACTGCCCCGCTTGGTCACCAGGTACAGAGGTGGCATTATGTGTTAACTACGTAATGCCCCTAGTGACTAATTATCAAATTATATTGTGACACTAACAGAGGATTTCAGATGAAATCTAGTTTCTATTCTTGGCACGTCCTGACGTTAGTTCCTTTTTTATGTCTCTATTTTAGTTTGGTCAGGGTGTGAGTTGGGGTGGGCATTCTATGTTTTGTTATATTTCTAGATGTTTGGCCTAGTATGGTTCCCAATCAGAGGCAGCTGTCAATCATTGTCTCTAATTGAGAATCATACTTAGGCAGCCTGTTTTCCCACTATGGGTTGTGGGTAGTTGTTTTCTGTGTCTTTGTTTTCACCATACAGAACTGCTTCGATTTTCATTTCTTTCCCTCACTTTGTTATTTTGTATTTTTCGTGTTCTGATCTAATAAATGTAACATGTACCACGCTGCATTTTGGTCCGATCCTTCCTACTCCTCATCAGACGAAGAAGAAGTTCGTTACACAAGTCTTGTACGTCTTTGACTGTGAAACTGTTTTGTTTCAGTATTGACATTCATATCAAAGATAGCCAAATTAGCCATGTAGCCTATTCAAGGGATGAGTTATAGTTTGTTGGACACATTTAGGAAAACTGGCAAGAGAGGGCAAAAATATGTCATTCTGTTTATTCAAGTCTTGAATGGATGTGGTTTTGTTCTCCTCTGACTCAATACAACCCTGTCATACAGTCTAAAGATCAGAAATTCAAAGAGCTCTTTATTGTATAAACGTTTGCTTGGAACTACTTCAAAGGTACTTGACTGAGTATCAATAATAATTCTAGTTGGGAAAGTTAATAGTATAATGTGTCTATTGGTGCTTTGATACTACAGGAAAATGTGAGAGAAGTTGGACCCTTACAGAAAAACCACATGCTTTCACACGTGTAGCTGTCACATGTTATTACATTAACTTCACATAAGATCACATGAAAGATGTTTTTGGAACACTTCACGTTGTCACGTTCACATTCATGTGTTTTTTTCCGTAAGGGTATATACTATGCTATTGTTAACCAACGTGATTGTGGGTTGGGGTTCTAAGCTAACATAGAATTGTTTTAAGGTGGTCATACCAATGATTATTTAGCTTTTTATTTAAAGAATTATTGGATGGAACACTCAATTTGGCATTACTGCTATTAGCCAATGGCTGGCCATCGCTTCATATTCGTCGCCAAACCCACTGGCTCCAAGTCAAATCAAATCAAATCAAATGTATTTATATAGCCCTTCGTACATCAGCTGATATCTCAAAGTGCTGTACAGAAACCCAGCCTAAAACCCCAAACAGCAAACAATGCAGGTGTAAAAGCACGGTGGCTAGGAAAAACTCCCTAGAAAGGCCAAAACCTAGGAAGAAACCTAGAGAGGAACCAGGCTATGTGGGGTGGCCAGTCCTCTTCTGGCTGTGCCGGGTAGAGATTATAACAGAACATGACCAAGATGTTAAAATGTTCATAAATGACCAGCATGGTCGAATAATAATAAGGCAGAACAGTTGAAACTGGAGCAGCAGCACAGTCAGGTGGACTGGGGACAGCAAGGAGTCATCATGTCAGGTAGTCCTGGGGCACGGTCCTAGGGCTCAGGTCCTCCGAGAGAGAGTTAGAGAGAGCATTGGGGTGGCCAGTCCTCTTCTGGCTGTGCCGGGTGGAGATTATAACATATGGGGTGGCGTCCTCTTCTGGCTGTGCAAGATGTTCAAATGTTCATAAATGACCAGCATGGTTGAATAATAGTAAGGCAGAACAGTTGAAACTGGAGCAGCAGCATGGCCAGGTGGACTGGGGACAGCAAAGTCATCATGTCAGGTAGTCCTGGGACATGGTCCTAGGGCCCAGGCCAGTTGAAACTGGAGCAGCAGCATGGCCAGGTGGACTGGGGACAGCAAGTCATCATGTCAGGTAGTCCTGGGGCATGGTCCTAGGGCTCAGGTCCTCCGAGAGAGAGAAAGAAAGAGAGAAGGAGAGAATTAGAGAACGCACATTTAGATTCACACAGGACACCGAATAGGACAGGAGAAGTACTCCAGATATAACAAACTGACCCTAGCCCCCGACACATAAACTAATGCAGCATAAATACTGGAGGCTGAGACAGGAGGGGTCAGGAGACACTGTGGCCCCATCCGAGGACACCCCGGACAGGGCCAAACAGGAAGGATATAACCCCACCCACTTTGCCAAAGCACAGCCCCCACACCACTAGAGGGATATCTTCAACCACCAACTTACCATCCTGAGACAAGGCCGAGTATAGCCCACAAAGATCTCCGCCACGGCACAACCCAAGGGGGCGCCAACCCAGACAGGCCGACCACAACAGTGAATCAACCCACCCAGGTGACGCACCCCCCCAGGGACGGCATGAGAGAGCCCCAGTAAGCCAGTGACTCAGCCCCGTAACAGGGTAGAGGCAGAGAATCCCAGTGGAAAGAGGGGAATCGGCCAGGCAGAGACAGCAAGGGCGGTTCGTTGCTCCAGAGCCTTTCCGACCTTCCCACTCCTGGGCCAGACTACACTCAATCATATGACCCACTGAAGAGATGAGTCTTCAGTAAAGACTTAAAGGTTGAGACCGACCTCTGACATGGGTAGGCAGACCGTTCCATAAAAATGGAGCTCTATAGGAGAAAGCCCTGCCTCCAGCTGTTTGCTTAGAAATTCTAGGGACAATTAGGAGGCCTGTGACCGTAGCGTACGTGTAGGTATGTACGGCAGGACCAAATCAGAGAGATAGGTAGGAGCAAGCCCATGTAATGCTTTGTAGGTTAGCAGTAAAACCTTGAAATCAGCCCTTGCCTTAACAGGAAGCCAGTGTAGGGAGGCTAGCACTGGAGTAATATGATCAAATTTTTTGGTTCTAGTCAGATTCTAGCAGCCGTATTCAACTAACTGAAGTTTATTTAGTGCTTTATCCGGGTAGCCGGAAAATAGAGCATTGCAGTAGTCTAACCTAGAAGTGACAAAAGCATGGATTAATTTTTCTGCATCATTTTTGGACAGAAAGTTTCTGATTTTTGCAATGTTACAGATGGAAAAAAGCTGTCCTCGAAATGGTCTTGATATGTTCTTCAAAAGAGAGATCAGGGTCCAGAGTAACGCCGAGGTCCTTCACAGTTTTATTTGAGACGACTGTACAACCATTAAGATTAATTGTCAGATTCAACAGAAGATCTCTTTGTTTCTTGGGACCTAGAACAAGCATCTCTGTTTTGTCCGAGTTTAATAGTAGAAAGTTTGCAGCCATCCACTTCCTTATGTCTGAAACACATGCTTCTAGCGAGGGCAATTTTGGGGCTTCACCATGTTTCATTGAAATGTACAGCTGTGTGTCATCCGCATAGCAGTGAAAGTTTACATTATGTTTTCGAATAACATCCCCAAGAGGTAAAATATATAGTGAAAACAATAGTGGTCCTAAAACAGAACCTTGAGGAACACCGAAATTTACAGTTGATTTGTCAGAGGACAAACCATTCACAGAGACAAACTGATATCTTTCCGACAGATAAGATCTAAACCAGGCCAGAACATGTCCGTGTAGACCAATTTGGGTTTCCAATCTCTCCAAAAGAATGTGGTGATCGATGGTATCAAAAGCAGCACTAAGGTCTAGGAGCACGAGGACAGATGCAGAGCCTCGGTCCGTTGCCATTAAAATGTCATTTACCACCTTCACAAGTGCCGTCTCAGTGCTATGATGGGGTCTAAAACCAGACTGAAGCATTTCGATTTGTTTGTCTTCAGGAAGGCAGTTTGCTGCGCAACAGCCTTCTCTAAAATTTTTGAGAGGAATGGAAGATTCGATATAGGCCGATAGTTTTTATATTTTCTGGGTCAAGGTTTGGCTTTTTCAAGAGAGGCTTTATTACTGCCACTTTTAGTGAGTTTGGTACACATCCAGTGGATAGAGAGCCGTTATTATGTTCAACATAGGAGGGCCAAGCACAGGAAGCAGCTCTTTCAGTAGTTTAAATAGGGTCCAGTATGCAGCTTGAAGGTTTAGAGGCCATGATTATTTTCATCATTGTGCCAAGAGATATAGTACTAAAAGACTTGAGCGTCTCTCTTGATCCTAGGTCCTGGCAGAGTTGTGCAGACTCAGGACAACTGAGGTTTGGAGGAATACGCAGGTTTAAAGAGGAGTCCGTGTAATTTGCTTTCTAATAATCATAATCTTTTCCTCAAAGAAGTTCATGAATTTATCACTGCTAAAGTGAAAGTCATCCTCTCTTGGGGAATGCTGCTTTTTAGTTAGCTTTGCGACAGTATCAAAAAGGAATTTCGGATTGTTCTTATTTTCCTCAATTAAGTTAGAAAAATAGGATGATCGAGCAGCAGTAAGGGCTCTTCGGTACTGCAAGTCATCTATAAGTCTTTGCTAGGTAAAGCCCTGCCTTATCTCAGCTCACTGGTCACCATAGCAGCACCCACCCGTAGCACGCGCTCCAGCAGGTATATTTCACTGGTCACCCCCAAAGCCAATTCCTCCTTCGGCCACCTTTCCTTCCAGTTCTCTGCTGCCAATGACTGGATCAAACTGCAAAAATCACTGAAGCTGGAGACTCATATCTCCCTCACTAGCTTTAAGCACCAGCTGTCAGAGCAGCTCACAGTTCACTGCACCTGTACATAGCTCATCTGTAAATAGCCCATCCAACTACCTCATCCCCATACTGTTATTTAATTTATTTATTTTGCTCCTTTGCACCCCAATATTTCTACTTGCACACTCATATTCTGCACATCCATCACTCCAGTGTTTAATTGCTATATTGTAATTATTTCGCCACTATGGCCTATTTATTGCCTTACCTCCCTCATCCTACCTCATTTGCACACATTGTATATATACTTTTTCTATTGTATTATTGACTGTATGTTTGTTTATTCCATGTGTAACTTTGTTTTTTTGTTTGTGTCGCACTGCTTTGATTTATCTTGGCCAGGTCGCAGTAAATGAGAACTTGTTCTCAACTAGCCTACCTGGTTAAATAAAGGTGAAACAAAAAACATAAAATAGTGTTGTGGACACCAAGGAACTTGAAGCTCTCAACCCGCTCCACTACAGCCCAGTCAATGTGAATGGGGGCGTGCTCGACCCTCCTTTTCCTGTAGTCCATGATCAAACCCTTTGTCTTGCTCACGTTGAGGGAGATGTTTGTGTCCTTGCACTACACTGCCAGGTCTCTGACCTCCTCTCTATAGGCTGTCTCATTGTTGTTGGTGATCAGACCTACCACCATTGTGTCGTTGGAAAACTTAATGATGGTGTTGTAGTTGTGCGTGGCCACGCAGTCGTTTATGAACAGGGAGTACAGGAGGAGACTAAGCACCCACCTCTGAGGGTCCCCCGTGTTGAGGATCAGTGTGGAAGATGTGTTGTTGCCTACCCTTACCACCTGGGGGTGGCCCGTAAGGAAGTCTAGGATCCAGTTGCAGAGGGAGGTGTTCAGTTCCAGTGTCCTTAGCTTAGTGATAAGCTTTATGGGCACTATGGTCTTGAACACTGAGCTGTAGTCAACAAACAGCATTCTCACGTAGGTGTTCCTTTTGTCCAGGTGGGAAAGGGCATCTGGTCAGTATGCAAATTGTAGTGAGTCTAGGGCTTCTGGCATGATGGTATTTATGTGAGCCATGACCAGCCTTTCAAAGCACTTCATGGACACAGACGTGAGTGCTAAGGGGCATTAGTCATTTAGGCTGGTAACCTTGGCATTCTTGGCACAGGGGCTATGGTGGTCTGCTTGAAACATGTAGGTATTACAGACTTGATCAGGGAATGGTTGAACATGTCAGTGAAGACACTTGCCAGTTGGTCGTGGTAATCCGCCCTGCGGCTTTGTTAATATTGACCTGTTTAAAGGTCTTACTCACTTCGGCTACGGAGAGTGTTATGACACTGTTGTCCGGAACAGCTGGTGCTCTCAGGTATGGTTCAGTCTTCCATACCTCAAAGTGAGCATAGAAGGCATTTAGCTTGTCTGTTAGACTCGTGTCAGTGGGCAGCTCGTGGCTGGGTATCCATTTGTAATCCGTAATAGTTTGCAAGCCTTGCCACATCCGATGAGTGTCAGAGCCGGTGTAGTAGGATTCAATCTTAGTCCTGTATTGATGCTTTGCCTGTTTGATGGTTTGTCAGAGGGTATAGCGGAATTTCTTATAAGCGTCCAGATTAGTTTCCCGCTGAGTTGAGTTGAGTTTATTTTTATTTTTACAGGGACAGTGCACATTAATCAACGTTTCAGTAAAAGTGCCGGTTTTAGCCAGCCGGCTAATTTTCAACCGCAGTCCCTGGGCAGGTTATTAAAAACAATTACAATATAGACAATAGCAACATAGAACAAGCAAGACATTACAACATAGGACAAGCAAGACATAGCATACAGACAGAGCAACATAGGACAAGCAAGACGTAGCATACAGACAGAGCAAAATAGAACAAAAAGCAGCAAGACAAAATTCCTAAAAGCAACAAAGTGTTTCCACACCTCACAAGCTACAGACAACAGACAACATGGAAAGCGGCAACACACAGCTAGGGACCATGTTCACAAATCTGATTGACCTTTAGCCATGTCTTCAAGCATTTTGTGAAAGTGTGATATGTGGTGCAGTTATGTGTGTCTGGTGTATTCCAGACATGGGAAGCTCTCACAGAGAATGCAGATTTACTAAAGGTGCTTTTCCTTAGGGGAACTAACAGTCACCTCTCATGGCAGACCTTGTGGATCTGCTGCCATATGTCTGGGTTTTCTGTTTAACAAAAATATTGAGTGGAGGGGGAGCCAGGCCATTAAGGATCTTGAATACCCGACATGCGTCGGTGTATTGCACAAGATTTTCCCAACTCAAGAGCTCATGCTTTCTAAGGATGTGACAATGATGATGGCTATTGGGCTTCCTATCAAGCACTTTGAGAGCCTGTTTGTAGACAGACTGAATAGGTTTTAATGTTGTACAGCAAGCTTGGGCCCAACTAGTCAAGCAGTATGTTAAGTGGGGGAGTATCATAGATTTGAAGTACAGTTTTGCTACCTCTGTAGTCAAACAATTTCGTATAAATCGGAAATTAGCTAGGTTGAATTTGGTTATTTGAATTACCTTTTTCACATGCTTTTTAAAAGAGAGGTTGGAATCAAGTATGATGCCAAGGTACTTAAAATCGGATACCACCTGGAGCTTCTCCTGACATATAGACATCTGGCTCAGTAGCATCTGTTGCCCTCTTTGTGAAGAACATGCAAACAGTTTTTTCACATTGAGATGCAAACACGAGTCACTGAGCCACTTTGTAACCTGGACCATTACAGTAGTGAGTTCTTGTGCAGCTTGTTGTTTGCTCTTTGCATGCACATATATCACTGTATCATCTGCATACATTTGAACTTCAGACCCAGTACAGACAGAAGGCAGATCATTAATGTACAGGCTGAACAGGAGGGGCCCCAGTATTGACCCTTGGGGCACGCCCACATCATAGCTACGAGTGGGCGACAGCTCATTGCTCACTCTGACACACTGAGTTCTGCCTTCAAGGTATGATTTCATCCATCTCAAGGCATCAGGGGAAAAGTTGAACTTGGACAATTTTGTGATGAGAATCTCATGGTTAACAGTATCAAAATCCTTCCTTAGGTCCAGAAACACAGCCCCAACAGCACCCCCTTTGTCCATCTTGGACTTCACATTTTCCAGAAGAAAGCAGTTGGCCATTTCTGTGGAGTGTTTCGCTCTGAAGCCAAACTGCATGGAGTGTAATGTGAAGGGGCTGTTGTTGTGGTGGGCAATCAGTTGTTCTGCTACACACTTTTCAACAACCTTTGACACCACAGGTAGTATACTAATGGGCCTGTAGTTACTCACGTCAGCAGGGTCGCCTGATTTAAAGATGGCCGTTATTATGGCCGACTTCCATACCCTTGGAAACACACCGAGACCAATAGATGTGTTGGTGACCTTAGTAATGGGGCCAATGAGTGACTCTTTGTAGTTTTTAAGAAAGGTAGAGTCCATCCCAAACACATCTTTGGCTTTAGAGTTCTTTAGTGAGCTAAACACCTTGTTCACCTTTGACTCAGAAACCTCCCTTATGATGAAGACAGGTTGAGTGTCATTCACTAGCACTGAGCCGGAGAAACCAGTGGAGGGGTTGTGTGTCAGTACCCTGACAGAGTCAATAAAGTAGGAATTGAAGGCTATTGCTATTTCGACTGCATCCTGTGTTAGATTGTTATTCACCATGATTTCTAGTCTTTTTGCAGTGTTACTATGGTCTTTCCTGTTAACTTTTTAGATTCTCCCATATCAATTTAGAATTTCCCTTTGCTTCACCAATTATGTTAATAAAAAAGTTTGCCTTGGCCTGTCTGATTTCTTTCATCACCTTATTTCTCAACATGGTAAACCTACGTCTGTCATGCTCTAATTTAGATTTTAGGGCTATTTTTAGAGCATAATCTCGTTCTTTCATCAATTTCCAGATTTCTCCATTTAGCCAAGGAAGAGTGCTCTTTTGGCCAGGTTTGGATTTGATTTTCTTTAGGAAGCCATTTATTGTAGTCTGGATTGTGGATAGAAAAACCTGACTATCAGCTTCCACGTCTGTATAGGACGAGAGATCATTCCAGTTTATTCCCTTAATTGCTTTTTCAAAATAGTTTAATTCACTCTTAGGTATTCTGAGTTGATCCGGCTTTCTAACAGTAGAGAGGTTAAACCTGCTCTTAGACAGCTTTCTGGCTATAAGTGTCAGATTATGATCAGACAGCCCAGTAACCATATTGAATGATTTAGTCACTCTCTGGTTTATTACTGAACACCAAATCAATCTGTGTTTTAGAGCAACAAGTCACCCTGGTTGGCCCTTTAACTAGCTGTGTAAGGTCAAAGGTATTAGTGATCCGTTTGAGTGTTTTCCTACTACACTTGTCTTCATAATTAATGTTAAAATCTCCCATTAAGATGACCTCTTTCCCAAAATCACATTCCCTAAGCATGGTATTAAACTGATCAAAAAACACACTTTTGGTGGAAGGTGGCCTATACATTCCAATGAGGGTAAAAGACATTTGGGGAGACAGTGTAACGTTCAGGCTGATACATTCTAGTTCATTATCACATGACCACTCAATTTGTTTACATCGGATATGTTCTTTAATGTAAATCATCACACCCCCTCCTCTTCCTTCAATCCTGTCTCTCCTGAAAACATTGTAGCCAGGCACAATCAAAGCAGCATATGGAGAGTGTTTATGGAGCCATGTCTCTGAAGGGGCAGAGAAAGTCAAGGTTGGAGTCTGTGAGTAGATGTTGAATTTGATCACTTTTTGGAATGACACTACGAATGTTCAAGTGCCCCCCTAGTAGTCCCTTGGGCTTAGCTCGTGGGTCCCAGATGACTCGGGAGTGATTGACACATTGAAAAAAGTTACATTTTCTGTGTTTTCTGACGGCTGGGTTTAGGCCGTTTTGTTTCGTTTTGATTAGGGGCAGTTCGGTAGCGCAATTAACAATCCCTCCCGCCTGCACTGGATGCGGGGAACTAATTAAAATATCTTGCGTACCAGAAGCAGAGTCAGGGATCGCATATAGCGACTGGTATGTTTGAAGAGTCAAAATCTATCCTGGAGCCGGGTGAGTCGAGAGAAACCATAGGATCATAGCACTCACCCACCTCCACAGCGGCGACGACCAGTGGACGAGGCCATCCACCGCTCTCCACTCCGGTGCGTATCACTGGCTCGGTGATATTGGGCCCAGGATTGAGTTGTACATCCCCGGAGAGCAGGAGGGTAGTGAACAGGTAGTTTAACAGTTTCCAATAAATGTTGGACTTGTGTTTGTTACGCCTAAGCGGTTCAGTAGAATAAGGAGCGAGATAGACTTGGCCATTATTCAGAACATTATGGTATGCTGTGTACTGTCCGCTCCCGCGGAACGGTGAACCAATGTGTTTGGTGTTGATATTCTCCGGTAGTAGACTGATTGTGTCATCCCAGCAAGGACGCACTGAGATTATCAGTAGAGCAGCTACATAACTGACAATCATGGCAGAGTACTGGAGATAAAACACATAATTGCGCTTTAACTCTTTGCATGAGTTACTTAGCTGGGATCGGCGTACACCTGATGGTTTAGATAAAATTACAGCATTCGAATGAGAAGCGGCACCTGCCGCACCACCCTGTCTTCCGTCCGCCATTTTTTCTTCCGTCCGCCAGTTCAAGCTCCTTGAAAGCAGTAACTCTAGCCTTTATCTCAGTGCAGTTGTTGCCTGTAACCCATGGCTTCTGGTTGGGATATGTACTTAAATTGTGGGGACGATGTCGTTGATGCACTTATGGATGAAGTCCGTAACTGATGTGGTTTACTCCTCAATGCCATTGGATGAATACCGGAACATATCCACTGGTACTTCCTGCTTGAGTTGTTGCTTGTAAATTTATTTAGGAAGATCGAATTATGGTCAGATTTGCCATATGGAAGGCGAGGGAGAGCTTTTTACGTGTGTTTAGTAAAGGCGGTCTAGAGTTATTTTTTTAGAGTTTTTTCTCAAGTGATTGTACGTTCCCCGGTTTGACGGATGGTAAAGGCAGATTATCCACTCGCCTACAAATTCTCACCAAGCACCTGGATCGCGGCCCTTATATCTGCGTCTCCTCTTCATGTGAATGACAGGGATTTGGGCCTGGTCAGTGAGGAGCCGTAAAACTTCATCCAGTCCGTGGTGAGTAATCAAAGTTCTGATGTCCAGAAGCTCGTTGCGGTCATTAGAGACTGTGGCAGAAACATTATGTACAAAAAAAGTTACAAACAACGAAAAAAGAAAAGAAAAACACACAGAATAGCACAATTGGTTACGAGCCTGTAAAATGGCAACTATCCCCTTCGGCTCTATCAGATGTCAGACTGATACTTTGACAATCGCCGGTACCAATTTCTCTAACCACACAGACTACGTAGATAACGTCTACACCAGGGGTCTCCAACATTTTCTAGCATGAGAGCTACTTAAAAAAAAAACGTTTTTAAATGTTGCGAGCTACTCATTTTTTTTCTAACTTTCAAATAGGCATATTCTTCTTCTCTTCTCCCCTACAACTAGTGTCCTTAGTGTACAAGAGAAAATAGTGCACTATGTTTTCTGTTTTATATTTTCCCAAATTATATTTTCTCCGTTATATTTCTCCTGGTTTCATATTTTTATTCAATTTTTCACTCTCAAAATTACAATTGTTCATAGAGAAACAATGAAAGGATCAGGTTTCAGATAAGATCCAAGTGCAGACTGTGTTGAAGTAACAATGTTTATTGCAACAACTGGGGCAGGCAAACGACAGGTCAAGGCAGGCAGGGGTCGATAATCCAGAGTAGTGGGGCCAAGGTACAGGACTGCAGGCAGACCCCGGGTCAGGTCAGGCAGAGGTCGATAATCCAGAGTAGGGTTAAAGGCGCAGGACGGCAGGCAGGCTCAGAGTCAGGACAGGCAAGGGTCAAAACCAGGAGGGCGAGAAAAGAGAGACTGGGGAAAAGTTGACCTGACAAACAAGACAAACTGGCAACAGATGAACAGAGAACAGAGGTATAAACACACAGGGGATAATGGGGAAGATGGGCGACACCTGGAGGGGGGTGGAGAAGCACAAGGACAGGTGAAGCAGATCAGGGCGTGACAGAAACTGGATGTTCTGACTCCATGTCAATGGGTACCAAATGACTAAATCGCCTTCTAGTGGCCTCATGGGTGGAATGTTATTAATATTTGTCACAATTTCATAATCAATTAACATGATTTTAAAAAACCTGCCTGAAACATCCAGTGTTTTTATATTTCTGTCTTCTGTGATGTCTATGAAGTGTAATATTGGGATGCAAACTCATAATTGAATACATTTCAACTCTTTATCTGACATGGTACAGGTGTCTTCTGTTTTTAAGACCATAACCATGTGTGTGAGGTGTATACTTCTGTTTCAAAGCAGGTTTGTTTAAGACTACCAAGAAACACTCTGTGTTGACCCAGATTTAGCACACTGCAGATGACATCACATCAGAAGGCCATTTTGGTCTGGAAGAGAACTAGACTAAAGTACTTTCCCTTTAGTTGCGCATCTGACCCTTTAATTGTGCATCTAGCAAGTGAGGAATGTGCCTTCTAATGTGCCGGTGTAGCGATGGTTCTGTACTGCTGCTGCTGCTCATTTCATGGCAAAGTTAACTTAACAAATAACAAATAATAGATACACATGATATACTTCTGCCAGGTAAGACATTAACATTTAAATGAGAAGGTGTTGGGGAAAGTATTTCTGTCAACCCACAAGATGGATATGACATCAACTGGCTACACACAGAGTGATAGAAAAGACAGACAGGGGCAGTATTACTGTAAATGAATTGGCAGATATTGTGTTAGGTTTGGCTTTTTGAGCCAATAGTGGCTAACCATGGGTGGCATAATGTCAATGTTGTGTTGATTAGATAGTAGCTGGGAGCTTGCGGGGTCTGATACTTGTCAAATTGCATGTACTTTCAGAATTGTTTGGCGATCTACTCATAGGTGGGCTGCGAGCAGGTAGACTGGTCTGGTAGAACCCTGATTTACACTCGGTTTACTGTGCTCTGCAATTCAGAAACGTCATCACGTCTGGAGACTTGAGATCTGATCATGTTTTCTTTTTCTTTTTTTAGATGACTTCAGTAGTTTAATATGAGTGCAGACCAGGGAGGCACCGTTTAAAGTCACTACCTATTCTCTCTCTCTCTCTATATATATATCCCTCCCTCCCTCCCATTTCCCCAAATTAAGCAAATATGGAGGTATGGTCAAACCACAACATCTCTAATTTGTCTTCTACTCCTACTTGTTTATTTTCCGTTTTTCCTCACAGCATCGTGAATTGTCATTGACTTTTCACTGATGTGATATCCTACGGAGGTTTGAAAGAAAGCACAAGGAAAACAGGTGATTAATAACCGCTGACCGTAACATATCCGCTCGATGTTTATACAGCACATGATACACACATGATACATTACATGCACAAACGCTCGTATGTCAATTCAATTGCAAAACAACAACAACAACAACATGGGAGCTCCAAATGGAACAGAGCGGAATGTTGATGAGTGCGGAGGACGGCGCTCTCTGCTTGAAACAAACGGCAGAGGAAAAGTGCAGAGTTCAGCGTTCACACATGGTTCTAGTTAGTGGTCCATGCAGTGGCCTCCCATTAAGTCCAATGTGGTTTGGAGGAGACTTTCATTTTTTTTCTTCACAGTTTTAAAAAAGGTTCTCTAAAGTTTCTCTCACCCCCGGAGGTTTACTTTGAGTCATTGTGTAGATTTGTATCGATAGATTTAGATAAGAGTTCGCTGTGGTCAATGTATGTGGGAAGAGATTTGGTTTCTCCTGCGTGTGGAATCGTCTCAATGCACAATCCCACTCTGGGGATTATAGATGTATAGATCTGCATGTATGATAGAGAGAGAAAGATGGGGGAGGGCATGGTTATGGTGCCTAGATGTCTGGCGTTTCAAGTTCACTGGGGGAGAAAGAAAATCCGGGCGTTTTGCTCGCTTTTCCATGGTTCAATCCAAGGGGTCATTAAACAGCGAAAACAATTCACTAAGCATTTTTACACACACTTATATTCACTGAAAAGTTCAAACCAGAAGGTGAAACTCAGCTGTTGAGAGATACCGATATGGCATTTGGTCATTGGCGTAGTTCTTATACAAACTACAAACAAAACAACCTTCATTAATGATGTGCTATGTAATCTTCAGGTGAGAGGTGTTCACTGGTGCTATATAACAAGGGAAACCAAACAAGGCCTTTAGTTTGCAGCCTGTTAAATTGCTCCATCACAAGCTGACCACAGCTCTGGGTACAGTGTGTCCCAAGAGCCCGTTGACTTTGGCACCAGTTGAAAGCACTGGCGTGATAGCACAAACTTATCTCCTGAGGGCAGGTGGCTAATTGTTGCCTTTAATGTCAAGCTTTGCAGCTGAAGTACTGCGGTAATTACATAGCGGAACATGGCAGACATCATGCAGATGTTTTCGGGGGATAAGGCATTCGGGTTGAATATTAAAAAACAAAACAAAAAAAAAGAATATAGGATGTCTCGTGTAAAATAAAAATTCAACATTTTCAAAATAGAAAACACATTTGTATCTCATCTCATTTGGACTTTGTAAAGAAAAGCGACTTCCCACCGTTGACTGAAATACACAATATGAAACAATAATACTGATCATAAATATAACATGTACATGAGCTACAGCCTAAAGATATTAGTGGTGTGTTTCTCACACTTGCCTCTCCTTAAAGAGGATCTCGGCATATACCGTGCCTGTGCATGAGGCTTTGTTGTCCGGCAGAGGCCTGATCAGCTCCAGCTCTGCATAAGTCAGGCTTTCCTCTGCAATCTTCGGCTGCAAGGGACAAGAAGAAAAGGAAGCCTGTGAAGACCAGACTAAATTGAGTTATTCATGTTGGGTCTATTACAATAGGATTCTGGACCAAATTACCTTGGGATAGTAGTTAATACACATACCAATACAATGAAGTACAACTTAAAGTAAAACAACTCGAAGGAATGTTAGATTTATGGACAGCCCTCTACATAAATAATGTACCTGTTGCCTAACACGTTGTACGTAAGAAGCAGGCAACTTACTAAAACCACTTTCCTCGGCTGCGCCTTTAAAAGTTTGGGTTTTCGGATTTTGTCTGCAATGGGTGCTGTGGAGGAATGAAATGATCATTATGCAGAGAGGGAACACATTGTCTGTGTAACAAGAAACATGTCCCCCCCCCCCAAACCAAAACCCAGAACCACAATTGTCTCCGTTCACAATGTTTACAAGCCTCTCCTGTCATTGATTAGTGATGGAAGCAGACATCAAAGCAGAGTTGAACATACATACAATGCTTTACGCACAGGCATTCAGACTACTACGACATGACTACTTCAACTCTGCCAAACCTATTCATCTCAAGGGTGAACCAAAATATTATCATCAGGAACAAATGCTACTTAGAATCTGCTGTCTTGCATAATACGTTGACCGTAAACAGTGCACTATTTCTGGAAACAGACTGAGAACTTGCTTCGCTCTTTGGCCAGTTTCTCTATGCCAGCACATACAGTACAGTATAGTGTAGAACCATATATAGACTCAGAAAAGATACAGCGTGATGGGAGCAAGTAGAAGCAATATCAGGAATCTAATATCAGGAATCAGACACAGTGTTAAGTGAACTCCTCTACGATGGTCACTTTAACCCCATTCCCTCCCCCAGGCCACATACCCAACGGGTGGGTATGAAGATAGGCTTCTACGTTCCTAAGAAAACATCCCTGTGTGTAAATATGGTAGAAATGTGATGGGATGTCCTGTGCCAGAGAGGCTGTCCGTTTACCTTTAGCTGGTATCTCTGGTGGTATCTCAGACTGCTCTTTGCTACGTTTCCTCCTGTACCTCCTCTGCTTTTTGGGCAGGGCAGGAGACACACTGACTAGACTGGTCACCGTCTCCCCTGAACTGCAGACAGAGATTTTGATAGCAGAATTAGGCCAGATCAGATTCTGTGTGTAGGCTACCATACTATCTAGAGTAAAGCTCACATTGTATTTGGATTGTAAAGAAGCCTACCTGTTCTGAGGGCTCTTGACCAAATGGTAGCTGTCTGTAAGACAATGAGACGAAACGTTGGCGCATGACGGGGAAACACATCCTGCCGTGTCGTCAAAAAACAAGAGTTCGGCTTGCCTTGTCCATTCACTTTAAATGATCTGTCAATGCGGCCCAGACTAGTTATTTCATGGTGTGTTTACTTACCTTTTAACCTCTTCCTCTGGACATATTGGCAGGTCACCACCACGGTGAACATGCACATGCACACCAGTCCCACAGAGCAGATCAGCGCAGCGCACAGGTACATGTCTGGAACACACAAAACCAACCAGATGAGTCATCCTTTCAAGTCAGAAGACGTGCTACCCTGAAGACCCGTGTTTCTGTTGTTAGTCACTTGTTTTGACATACCCTTAAAATATCCATGTCCACTCATTTAGGCATGCTTCTTGTGGTTGTGCTATTTTAGTACAAGAACAATGCAGAGCACCAGAGTCATGTTCTTACCTTCAAACAGACTCCACAGACTCTCCTTGGCCTTGGTCACTGGTAGGACATGTACTGGAAGGAAACAAGAGAACGTCCATAGTAATCAGTGTGGCTACCGTTCCACCTGATTATATAGTGTACACAGTTTAAAAACCTCTAATTGTAGGCGGGCTGGCGTAGGATGACAGTATCGATGTTGTCCTCTCCTCCAGATTCACTTCTTGAATCACTGGCTCGTGGTAGCTAACACCCACCAAGCCATCCTGAAATACCCCAAACCGCAAGCAGCTGACGACAGCCAGGCTAGCCTCTCCCACCCACAGCAGCCATACTTAGCTTAGCTAGCCGCCAGAGCTAGTGGGCTGAAGCCCGGCTGAGTGTCTGCCTGTCCAGAGGGCTTACCTCTAGAGCATTTACCTCAACGCTAAACCACCAGCACTTGCTTTAGACTGGGCTAACCATATGTATGTCCCACATTCAACTATTTGGAAACATTAGTCTGACATAGATGAGAGGAGGAGACTTGGCTCTGGATTTTCTCTTGTTGTGTTGGCCAAGTATGTACAGTACTTGCTGTAAATAAAGGCCACAAACTCTTTCAGCACGTTCCTGTGTCATTGCAGGTAGAGCCACTCTTGGCCATGCATTTTTTGTTGTTGTTCAAAAATGAAGCGTACAGTGTTGTGGCGCAGAAGACTTCTTTGCCATTACTCAGACAGTGTGACTTGAATAGGACATTAAGCACTGTGCCAGGAGGCCAGCTGCACATGCTGGAATAACATAAAGCTCTAGCACTGCATGCAGCCGAAGAAGTGTCTTTAAAAATGTCATCCATTTATGGCTCTTTTTGAATGGCATTTGGAAACATTCAACCAAATTCACTTCGCTGTTCAATTGATTCCATTCACATGTGCTCCCCCTTTCTTTTTGATAGGTCTCTCGTATGTATCCCCACTTTGACAGCACAGAGCAACACATAATGAATGAATAGCATCCCTAAGACAGATTTGTATTCTGTTTAATAAGGGATAAATACTGTCTTCCGCAATCAATAGACAAATTCAATGGGTCACTTTGGGCTACTTCAGGGTATTAATGAAATTTAGAGAAAAAAAAAAAAGAATAAGTGAATACTAGTACGGAGTGATAATCCATACAATCGTCATTACAAACATCTTCAAAACTTCCTTCACTTTCACGTCCTCTTTCTTCACTTCTCTTTGCCCTCTGTTCACCACCCTCTTTCTCACTGTGAGGCCCGTGAAAAAGTAATGGTGGCCTCATTCTCAGAGCTCTGTTTTTACACTTGCCCATATTACACCCTGACCCACGGAGGACCCAGAGTAATAGAGGACCCTGATGCTCCTACACTTCAACACAAACCACATCTGTTTCACCACATACATCTTTAAAAAGGCACAACATCTCCCAGCCCACGCACACGTTGTCCGAATATCTCAGGGTTTATAGGGGTTTACACCAGAAAGAGGCCTTACTTCATGCTGTTTTCAGTTTGTTTTCCCTAAACCATCAAACCCTATGACCTTTTGGGTTGTATACCATAGCCTACCATATTCCTGGATTTTGGGCAGAGTAGGATGTATGGCGTAAGACCAAAGGAATCAAGGTAGGTAATTGAGCCAACGTGAAATCAATCAATCAGTGTGCTAGCTTAGCAGTATTCGCTTCCTCCCTCTCTGAGTACATTTCAGGGTAAACTGACCTACCCCACCTAAAACCTTGGGGCCCCCTGTCTCGCCAACACGTGACGGTCTGCTTGACAATATACAAACCTGTTGAGCTATAGAAAAGGATCCAATTCGATAGCACCATTGGCGACATTTCAAACTGGCCGTGGAGTGAGGTTATGGCGTGTTCTTATCTCTCTTACATCCGCACTACTGCACAGTTGTCTATTCAACCAACAACCTTCGACAACATAGACGCTCTGACGTTGGGGAGCCTCATACTACAACTATCTCTTGTTCTATCACTCTCGAATTCACTCACTTCCTGCCACGATTGTATGTGTGTACAATACTTAGGGGAGGGAAACTCCTGGCAGTAGCCAAAGACAGTATCTGTTTGGTGGTGATGGTGCCGGTGTTCATTTCCTCTGGTGTTGCTCTAGTCTGTCTGCTCTGGCTCAGACTTGGCTATAACAGACAGTCAAAATGTCACAGCCGGCACAAATTATTCCATGGAAAACGGAAAAAGTGGTTCAATCTGAATTTACTCAAAGCACTGTAGTAATTGCTTAGAAAGTGAAATTGCATCTGCCTCGCTACTGTGCATGCTGCTTAGATCCTTTCACAGAATGTTATGTGCATCGAACTGGCCGAACTGAAGGGCAGACATTGTCTTCAGAGACAAAAATATACTCCATCTTCTCGTTCCAGCATAACAAAGCCCTGCAACCACTAGCTGCCATGTAATTTATTGCTATGAAATACTGCTTCTTCTCAAGCGTGTTCAAAACTATTGAACTCCCTTCCACAATAAAAAAAAACAGGACCTCTCATTACACATGACACAATCTCCTCCTTCTCCTGACTGATGAATCCTAGATTTGGTCAGTTGTCTGTTACTGCACACAGTGCTACACCGAAATCCATAGTTACCTCTGAGCTCGGTGGCGGCCGTGCAGTTCGTTGACGCCTTCCATCGGCTCTGGTGCCTCTTGAACTCCTGCACCCGGCATATGTAGAGTCCTCGGTCCTCCGCTGAGATGTTCATAATGAGCAGGTCGAAAATCCTCCCCTGCTTGATCACTGTCAGTTTCAGCTTAGGCCAGGGGAAGCTCTTTGTATAGTTCCCATAGAACCTGGCCTTTCTCATGTTGACCTTGGCGATGAGGAGCTCTTCGTCGCTGGAAGAATGCTCGGGCCGGAAGGTCCATTTAACCACGGGCAGGCTGCTGGAGCGTCGTCTCTGGGACACCTGGCAGGTCAGGGTGATGTTCTCGCCCTCCTGGGCCACCGTGAAGGGGAACGGGGTGATGGTGGCATTGATTGCCTGGCACACTTCTGAAAGATATAGCACACGCATAAAGAATATGTATAAAGATATAGATGTGACATCAATACCCTTTTGAGCTGAACCCCGTAGGGTTTTGGTTGGTTCATTGTGTGCAAAGGGTATAAGAGCCATCAAGAGCCTAGGCTGGTGTGTGAAGACCTTGAAGGAGTTGGAAGAATAAATGTTGACCTAGATTCATAGATAATCCTTATCTGTTGTTCTGATTTTGATCAACAGTAAGATACACAGTATCTCTTTCCTACTGTATTTATGTCTGTGGGTGAGTCATGTGAAAGTGGTGCTTGACTTAAGTGCAAGTATATGTCCATTTTAAGAGGAAGAAATATTAAGGAATATAGTTTAGGGCCTCATTTATTCCATGACAAAAGCAACATCTGTTTTTTCAACCGAGAATCATTTCATAATCCTAATTTTCCGCTAGCAGTAAGCATATTTCTGTGACACTCAAAGCCATGAAAACACGGTATAAAAAGTATGATTCATTTCTAGACGAAAATTATATTTTGTTAGATATATTTATTTAGCTAGAGTATTAAGCTGCATCTTATGAAAGAGTCACACAAACTCACAATAAATGGGTCAAAAGCAAACTACAAACCTTGCAATGGTCGTTTTAAACAAAAATAAGGGAAACCACCAATTTCTCAGTTTACAGTTATTTTTCAACATTGCACAAAAATAAAGACTATATTACACTTGCAATTGTCCTGTCATAACAACTTATTATTTCACTGCCCACTGATTATTTCTATTCAAACGCATGTCATGTGGAATGGTTTTTTCAGAACACTCACTCATTTAATAAAAAGTCGACTAGCCCTTCAACAAAGGTTTTTCCATTTTTTTTAATGTCGTTACCGTAGTGCGTTTCTCTCTCTGTCTCTCTCACCATTTCAAAGTATTGCCAAATTTCGTATCATGACATACTGACCTAAAATCAATTTTCCTCTATAGCCCAGCCACCTAAATAGAAATAGAAAGTTGCTTACCGGCAATGAACACTCTTGTAAGGAGAAGTATGACCACTGAAGAGATCTTCATTTTCCAGACCAGCAGCCTCCATAAAAGGCAGTTCAATGTTTCCCAAAGAACAGAGCCTCAGCTCAGGATCCCTCTTCTCCTTTCTTTTATTTTTTACGCCATTTGTGTGTAATATGAAACAGGACTTTTTCTGTTTCTGCTTGGAACCACCCCCCTCGCCCCTCCCTCTTTCACACTACCCCACCCCACTTTACTCCTCTGCTTAGCAGAATGTGGGAAATGGAATTTCCTGTGCAGGAGGAAGGAAGGAGGGAGTGTGTTGGGTGCTTTACTTTTGACGCCGATGTATCACACTTCCAGCTGTGGACTACAGCAGAGCAGACTACTCTGACCAGTTTTGATACACACACGCACACACACACACACAGAGAGACAGATAATGAAGGAGGATAGATCAGCGCTGTCTCTGTCTCTGTCTGTGTAACTAGAGCCCACAGAGAATCTTTGTGCAGGACTTTGTGAGGGCAGCTCTGTTTTGGAACATAGTCGACTCCTCTCTTAGGGAAAGGCTTTATAGACACACAAGAGTTTCATTCACACATTCACCCTTCTTTAGATCAAACAGGACTGCATTCATGCAGTCATCATAATAGTTTCTAATATTTGGACTCATATTCTATCCATGCTTGGATTGCTATTTCTTCATCCGATCATCTGAGTTGTGAGTTTGATAGAAAAGGCTGAGCTTGGCAGCATCCCCAGAAACTTTGCAAGTCTGAGAAGACACTATATAGAGCACAGTTACTGTATATTCACTGCTAAAGCACGTCTATGAAGTACACTTATAAATGCATCTGACGTTTGTGTAGTATTCTCTGTTACACACACACTCTCTCTATTTTCACTAGGGGGGGGGGGGGGGGTATACTTCTTACAGTGGTTTCAGGCTCTCAGCAATTAAGTGTTCAAGTGTTCCTATAAATCTAAGTCTATGTCTGTTCAACGGAAGGCAGTTAGGTCTGAGACTGACGTGGTTGCAGGGTAATTAAAGTAAACCGGCATGTTAACAAGATCCTTCTTGCGCTCAGATGCGAGAGATGCATGGGGGGCTTTGGAGCGCAGAGAAGTGAGTTGTGGAGTGAGAGTTTAGGCAAGCTGCTTTGTTATGGAGTGATCAATACTGCCCCCTTGTGGGAAGTATATTGACAGATGTGTTGGCTGACAATGGCCCGTCCCCTCGCCCATACCCGGGCGCGAACCAGGGACCCTCTGCACACATCAACAACAGTCACCCACGAAGCATCGTTACCCATCGCTCCACAAAAGCCGCGGCCCTTGCAGAGCAAGGGGAACCACTACTTCAAGGTCTAAGAGCAAGTGACGTCACCGATTGAAACGCTATTTAGCGCGCACCACCGCTAACTAGCTAGCCGTTTCACATCCGTTACACTAGCTTGGTTACCTGATTGGCTCACAGCAAAAACTTGACCTTTTTCAAACGTAATGGTACTTATTGTCTGTTTGTTTTAGTCAATTCCAAAACAAAATGTAAGAAAAGTACAACATATATGAAGATGACTTTTCAACATTGCCTGCTCCCGAGTGTTCATACTAGAGTAGGGCTTCCCTAATGCCCCTTCAACCTGCCAGAAACGAGCTGGACTAATGACCCCACCAAGTGGCCAGAAGTCTCATATATCCCAACATCTACTCCTACCTGATATATCCAGGCCTTATATAATTGTAGGCAGTGGCTGGGGAACAGATCTTTTCGATATCAGTCGTTTTCCATGACGGCGCTAACTACCGAGTGAGTGCTAACTAGCTCGCCAAGACCAACAACACCTCAAATGGACTATACAGCTACAAGTAGTGAGTGAAATAACATACAGACTATAATAAACAAGTAAAACGTCTTATCTGGGATTAAATGTTTTCTGCATAGATGTGTATTGGACACCGGGTCCCACAATTTCCCACCCTCCTTACGCCTAGTAATAGCCTGAAGCTAGGCTTTATTTCCCTACTTGGGAGCATTGCAAACCGTAGATCGGGATTTTTTTTAACCTGGTTTGATGTACATTGTATGACACAGCAGATTTTTGGCATAGTTTTTAATATCTGTATATAACAAAAAATCTACAAAGTAGTTGGCTCTTTTTCAATGGGGGTCAATGGGGAAGATGGTTTGGTTTCCCCAATTTGTGGGCGTGGTCAAGGGAATTTCTTCTTATGCCCTGAATATTGACTAGAGCAGGTCTGGGCAATTATTTTCCATGGAGGGCCACGTTAGAATATATTTTTGCCATCGTGGGCCAGAATCCTATTACAGGAATATACATCATGTGTATAACTGTGCTGTTAGATATATCTACTGTAAATCACATCCAGCTTTGATACTTATTTTACTTTTTTGACATGCACAGAAATAAACCACATCTATGTTCTCCTTTTGGTAGGTATTTTCATTATTAAACATGCAATGAACCACATGAGGGGAAAAGTACACTGTGTATTCAGCACCACGGACAGAACTCTTGTTAACGGGGTATGCACAAGAACACAAGAAAGAGAGAGAGCTCAACATTACATTTCAACTACTCAATCAGTGTGAGTAAAGTCTCTGTTGGGCATTGACTAGAGCGGTGAAGTCAGGTATAGTTTCTGACGTCGCTATGTGCAGGATTGCTGAGAGGTGAGAATCAGTCAGCGATGATCTGTGCCTTGACTTGTTATATTTCATCACTGAAAATGTCTGTTCACATACATAGGTTGACCCAAAACAGTACAAACATCTTCTGAGCTTGACTCCTAATCTTTGGAAAGTTTTGTTCATCGAGAGATGCATAGAACCTCGTCGGTGACATTGTTTTGAATAGTTCTCCAATCACTGCATCAGGCTGAAGATCGATAAGCTCAAGTTGCAGGTCAGTGGGAGCGTTATCCACATTGAAGGTGAAAGGTGTCATTTTCTAACACTCTGAAATCCTCAAAACGATGAGAAAACTCACCGTTCAAAGCACGCAGCAGCAGCGATGTATTCTTCTCCCGCTGGTCATCTGATAGGAAACAGACTAGTAGTTTCGGGAAGGTGGGTGAAATTGTTGGCACCTACTCGGCAGGTCAGGAAGAGTAATTTTCCCTTGAAGGCTTTGACAAGGCTGTACATCTGATGTGCAAAAAGGCCCTTCCCTTGTAGTTTGGAATTCAATTAATTCATGAGGGCCATGATGTCCACGGTGAAGACAAAATCAGTCAACCATTCTTTATCTTGCAGTTGAGGGAAATCCACATATGTTCCTCCTTTCATTTGCAAAAACTCAGCAATCCCCCGACTTCAGGTTCCACACCCTTCTCAGTGAGACAAACTGCCTGTGGTTTAAAGATGTTGCTCTCATTCCCACTTTATTAACAATATCCACAACTTGGCTCATTTTCAAAACACATTTCCAGAGCACCTCCTGATGAATAATGCAATGCAGGAAAATAATGATCTGATCTGGGTTTAGCTCAGCTACTTGATCTTGTGTCCTTTTCAAAAGGCCAATGTTTTTTTCCTGTCAGGTTTGGGCACCCATCAGTGGTCACGCTGGAGAACTTTTCAAAACTCAGTCCCAGCTTTGCCACACACTTATTAACCTCCGCCAATAAATCTTTCCCCGCGGTTGCACTGAAGCAGGCTCCTCTGTCATTTCAAAGTATGGGGTTAAGCCTCGGGAGAATATCAACAACTGCCCCGTGTCATGTGCATCACTGCTCTCATCCAGGGCCACGGGGAAATAGGTGAAATCCTTGACCTTGTATTTCAACTGTTGTACCATATTCCCTGCGAGGTCCTCAACACACCGGGTCAATGTTCGTCTTGACAGGGAAACATTTTCAAACAGCTCTTTCTTGTCTGGGCAAAGTATTGCTGCAGAGTCAATTAAAAATGATTTCGCCGGGGCGAATGCTATGTTTAGACATTTTGTGGGACAGTACATAGCTAGCAGAGAAATTCTGTCGTTTGCTGAATGCAGTTTTGTGAAAAGTCCTTGCTGCTTTTGCAACTGAGAAAGCAACTCTTTCGATGCACTTGCCTTCTGCTCAGAAGACATATTCCTATATTTCTCTGCATGCTTCGTCTGGAAGTGCTGTCTTTGCACACTAAGCACACAGCGTTCCCTGATACGTCAATAAAGAAATATTTCGATGTCCACTCTTGCTGGAACACCCTACGTTCATGGTCTACTTTCCTTTTCTTTTACATTTTTGAAAAATGCATTTTTGAGCAAATTTCTAGCTAGCTACTATTTGTAACTGTGACGTGTGTGTGGGAGCCTGTCAGTCATGTTATTTATTACATGCCTTCAAAATAAATGTCCCTCAAGCGATGGGAGTTTGAATCATTATACAAAGGCGAGTGTTCATTGGACTTTTAATTTGAATAACAACTATGTTTTTTTTTTTTTACCATCGCAAATTCTTTATGTGATCTAAGCATGATTCCACGGGCCGCATGTAGTCCAGGCCTTTGCCCAGCTATCCTTGACCACAGGCAGACCAAACACTAATGTCTAGACTCCACTTCCACATGTTTATAGACACCTCCAACTCACACATCATGCAATTGTTATTTACATTTCCATGCCCAAAACATTTCCATTTATCTTCAGAACTCTTTGGTATCCTTGTCACTTCATCCATCGCTTACTCTTCTTGAGTCCTTCATGTCCACAAAAGCAGTTCTATTGGCAAAGGGAACAAAACCATACATTGTAAGTTTAGCACAAATTTGTTGTATATCGATACCACAATCATATCCGATGTTTTTGTTGTTACGACAACACCGAAGGACTACTTTTTTCCAAGCAGTCCACTTACTGATGAGATGGGTTTTTTACGGATTCCTCTAAAAGAAAAAGAAAAAATAATACTTTTCAGTTTCACAAATATCATGAATTCATATTCATTGTAGAAATGTGGAAAAGTATACAGGTATGCTACTATGCTTGTGCACTTACCTGAAGCTTCGATATCAAGCATGTGTTTTTTTATAATGTAGAGCTTGCTGCCAATAAAACATATGGCAAAGAAGAGCCCAATTCCTGCTCCAATCAAAGCATACGTAGCATCTAAGAAACCAAAACACAAAGAATGAGCCACCTGTTGTGAAAGCAGCAATAGACAGTACATATCCAGTTCCCTGTTTTGCTCAATAGGCCAGTTCACACGTGAGAATTGTTTGATGCAATCTGTTGCAATGTGTTTACTCGTTCCTCAGGCTGATGAAAAATAGGTCCAGTCATGTCCCCACCCACTGGGCACAGATGTCAATTCAACGTCTATTCCACGTGGTTTAATGTCATTTTGTTGAAATGACGTGGAAACAGCGCTGATTGAACCAGTGTGTGCCCAGTTGGCAGTCTCTGTCTGGATCTGTGTTGACTTGAAATATTGCAGTTGCATTAGTTAAGCTTGGAATGGAATTGGATTGTAATAAGTGTGTGGCTTGGTTGACATGTCCGTGTTTGAGCTGCATCAGTCACTTATACAGAAGGAGCCTAAGTACATTTTCTCAACTGACAGTCTACGGAAAGTCAAAGGACTCAATAGCGTAATAGGTATGAGGATTTTGAGGTAGCAACATATTTCATAACTATTTTATTTTTTACCTGGTTCATCATTGCTTTCCAGGTCATTTCCTCTCACATGTGTCAACATGCACTCTGAAACACAGGGATCATCTTTGTTATAGAACAAGCACTTCTCTAATATCTGTCTTAGACGGTCACCACAACTTCCTGCAAGTATGAAACTGATGTTTGAAGATAGGACGCTTGTGTCGACAAGACAGATTAGACCGGTGAATTCGCGCCCGAGATGAAACAGAGCAGAGAAACGCTTGCACTGCATGCGTCTTTGTAGCTTGAGCACGATGATGTCTGTAGTAGTAGGTAGCTTAGAAGGTTAGAAGTGTTGGTCCAGTAACCAACATGTCGCCGGTTCGAATCCCCAAGCCAACTAGATTAAAAATGTGTTGACGTGCCCTTGAGCAAGGCACTTAACACTAACTACTCTGGATAAGAGTATCTGCTAAATGACAATTAAGTAGTGGTGGCACTTAAAAGTTAAACTGTTATATTTAACTCCAATATTTGATCAAATTCTTATCACAAAAATAATGAATATATAAAATCAACCGCTAACTGCTTCAAGATCTCTCAACACATACACTATATATAGAAAAGTATGTGGACACACCTTCAAATGAGTGGATTTGGCTTTCATCCACACCCGTTGATGGCATGTGTATAACATCAAGCACACAGCCATTGCAATCTCCATAGGACAAACATTGGCATTAGAATGGCCTTACTGAAGACCTCAGTGATGTCATAGGATGCCACCTTTCCAACAAGTCAGTTCGTAAAAATTATGCCTTTCTAGAGCTGCCCCGGTCAACTGTAAGTGCTGTTATTATGAAGTGGAAACATCTAGGAGCAACAACGGCTCAGCCGCGGAGTGGTAGGTTACACAAGCTCACAGAAAGGGACCACCGAGTGCTGAAGCGCATAGAACGTAAAAAAAATCGTGTTTCCTCGGTTGCAACACTCACTACTGAGTTCCAAACTGCCTCTGGAAGCAACATCAGCACAATAACTGTACGTCGAAAGCTTCATGAAATGGGTTTCCGTGGCCGAGCAGCTGCTCACAAGCCTAAGATCACCCTGCGAAATGCTAAGCATCGGCTGGAGTGGTGTAAAGCTCTCCACCATTGGACTCTGGAACAGTGGAATTGCGTTCTCTGGAGTGATTAATCACGCTTCACCACCTAGCAGTCTGATGGATGAAACTGGGTTTGGCGGATTCCAGGAGCACGCTACTTGCCCGACTGCATAGTGCCAATTGTAAAGTTCGGTGGAGGAGGAATAATGGTCTGGGGCTGTTTTTCATGGTTCGGACTAGGCCCCTTAGTTCCAGTGAAGGGAAATGTATAAACAGAGCTCACATGTCTAATTTAGAGCCTTGTTGAGGCTGAATCTGTTGACAGCTTGTGATTGCCAGATAGAGTGATAAATAATGTGGCAACATGGGGCACATGACAATACCCCACCACCCAACACCAGACACACAGACCCAACGCTGTCACGGTCACACCACTAGCACTGGGAGACTGGATAGTCAATATTGCACACAGCAGACTCTCCTTGGTCACATTCTATTGGCAGCCATGAGAGGACCAAGACCTCTGACATAACATGCTCACTGTAGCTGAGAGTAGTGGTACTTAACGTGCATGGAAAGTGCCTGTCGTAGATCGACCATTACCACAAGGCAACAAAGCCTTGTTTAAAAACACTCTCGGAGCTTGATCAGGCAATATGCACACGGCTCATGAATTATGGAAGGCAATCGCATTATGAAGATATTTGCTATCAATCTGAGAGTGATGGTTAGTTGATTCTCTCTGCTCAAAAGACAAGTCAATGCAAGAAGTGTCTGTTGCAAATCGAACAGAACAACAACCCGGCTGTTTTAAAAGCACTCTCCAACCTTGATCATTTAGGCTAATTTACTCAAAAAATATTCAAGATACCCATATTAAAGTTATTTGCTATTAATAAATTATACAAATACGGTTTTCCAGTTTTTGAATCATATCATTCTTTTCTTAATTTTAGAATATGTTTTTTCAGTGATTCGAAATAGAATCTTACAGTATTTAAATATAAAGGAGTCATATACAGGACTCACCAATTGTAAAAACAAGTGTGATGACAGACAAACATCGACCGTTAGGAAGCATCTTCGTCTCATTTGTCTTTCTTTACCATTTTCTCTTGTTCATTCTGATAGCTGCTTGGAAGGCGCTGTCACACTGGAAAATAAGCATTTCCTGTATCTGGCTCAGAACGTGGTTGATGATGAGATGAGATAATACGCCTGCAGCTCAGCACATCTTTTCGCAACCAATTACAATCACTTGGACTAAGTATTTGAGTGTAAGCCAGTGTTTGAATGTCAGGATATGGCAGTCTCTTTCTGTTTGTCTTTCTCTTTCCAACCAAGGCAAGGTGGGGTTTCAAGTTTCAAAGTTTATTCGCCACGAGCACTGGACACAACAGGTTTAAAACAGTAGAGTAAAATTCTTACCCTGTGAACTCTTTCCCAACAATGCAGTGATCATGATAATATGAATAATATTGTTAATAATAGAACATGTAACAACACAAAAATAGAAAGGGAAAGTGGGATATCTAGTCAGTTGTACAAGCGAATGCATTAAACTGAAATGTGTCTTCCACATTTAACACCTCTCTGAATCAGAGAGGTGCGGGGGTCTGCCTTAATCGACATCCACGTCATCAGCGCCCTGGTAAAAAAGTAACTGGTAGCAGGAATACTGTAGGGGCTGTAGTTGTTAGCAGTCTTATGGCCAGGGGATAGAAGCTGTTTCGGAGTCTGTTTGTCTGAGCCTTGATGCACTGGTACCTGCAGGACGGGAGCATGGAGAACAGCAACAGCTCCCTTCTGGGTCTCCAAAACAAGCTCAAATCAACCCTCACCCTCTAGTTTTCCACATCAATCAGTTGCGTGATTAAAACTGGGAAGTGGATTTCTGGGTCAAGCCCAACGTATTCATTTGAGTCAATGAACTGTTATCAGAGATCTACTAACCTAAGAACCTGCCAGTGCATCTCTGAAACCCAATTAGTTTCAGTAGCCTCAAGCTTTAGGCTTGACCCAGAGGTTCACTTCATTTATGCTTGGCAAGTTTGTTTTGAAATATGATGCTGTGTATGATTATGAAAATACAGGAGATGATCTTGTTTGTAATTCTTGGCTAGCATGTAATGTGTGATGCAAGACCTTGACAGAGCTCCCAGCTGCATGTTATGTAACAAAGCAGTCAATGCAGGGTCATGTTGGCCAACGGATCATCAAGTTACACCTTGACATCTGTTGGGAAATAACGTTGGTTCATACTGGTGTGGCGCACAGGAGGCTGGTGGCACCTTAATTAGGGAAGACGGGCTCTTGGAAATGGCTGCAGCACAATGAGTGGAATGGTATCAAATACATCAAACACATGGTGTCCCATGTGTTTGATCACATTTTGTTCCCTCTGTTACAGCCAATATTATGAGCCGTCCTCCCCTCAGCAGTCTCCTGCGGTGTGGTGTATATTGCAATGATATGGGTTAGTGTTTAACTGGATCAAAATCTACATGCCTAGCCAGCAATTGTCAAGTCTTGCCATAGATTTTTAAGCAGATGTTAGTCAAAACTGTAACATTCGCCACGTCCATTCAATGTAATTACGTTGAAACGACGTGGAATAGATGTTCCTCCTTCCAGTTTTTTTTTAAAATCCTGAAAACCTTTTTGCCAACGTCAAGCACACCCATACCGTGATGGCGCCACCACCATGCTTGAAAATAAGGAGGCAATTACTCAGTGATGTGTTGTGTTGGATTTGCCCCAAATAGTATGTCAGGCTTTGCATTTGGGCCAAAACAAAATATTCCTTACAAGTGTTTTTGTTGTTGTTGCAGTATTACTCTAGTGCCTTGTTGCATACAGGATTCATGTTTCTGTATATTTGTATTATTTTTGTACTTTGTCATTTAGGTCATTATTGTGAGGTCAATGTTTCCTTCCTGTCCTATAGCTCAGTTCAGAAGGATGGACTGTATCTTTGATGTGTCTGGGTGGTTTAATACATTATTCACAGCATGATTTTTAACTTGACCACGCTTAGACATATGTAATGTCTGTTTTGTTATTGATACCCATCTACCAATCACTGCCCTTCGTTATGAGGCTTTCCAAACCTCTCTGGTCTTTGTATTTATTTGATTTATTTCAACTTTATTTAAACAAGCAAGTCAATTAAGAACAAATTCTTATTTACAATGACGGCCTACCCCGGCGAAACTGGGCCAATTGTGTGACGCCCTATGGGACTCCCAATCACGGCCGGTTGTGATACAGCCTGGAATAGAACCAGGGTCTGTAGTGAGGCCTCTAGCACTGAGATGCAGTGCCTTGGCCTGCAGATGTTAGGTTTTGTAGGTCTGGGGGACAGAGGAAGGGGTAGTCATTAAAAAATACAAAAAATATGTTACATGGAGTGAGTCCATGTAACTTATTATGTGATTTGTTAAACCACATTTGACTCCTGAACAAATTTAGGCTTGCCTAAACAGCGGGGGTGAATACTTAGCCAACCTCTATATTTTTGTTATTTAATTTAATTTGTAAACATTTGTATCATTTTCGTTTCACTTTGACATTATGGAGAATTTTGTGTAGATCAACGACAAGAAAAATCACAATTAAATCTATTTTAATCCCACGTTGTAACGCAACACGATGTGATACGTCCAAAGTAGGTGAATACTGTTGATACCTACTGTAGCTGATATGGTCTGTCATAAACACAAATTAGGCTGTTAGTAGGTTAGTTCATCACTAATTTATCTATCACATGCATAGGCCTAAAGAGTCTATTTTGAGCCGGAATGCCACCTGTTGCGCAGCAAGAGCGCACAGCTCATCAAACATCCCTATTACCCTATAAAAGGTCAGACGCAGCATCTGGGAGTCATTAAAAAAAACACATCCTCTTCCTCGCTCAATGCAAGGAGGGTGGTGTGGTGAAATAACTAACTCATACTTTCAGAGAACCGGGGTTACGATGGTAACCTAAAGTTCTCTTTCAAATATTAGTTTCGGTATTTCTCTTATGGCTTATCCTGACAACTGACTGCCCCGTGCGATTTATCACACAAATGGGCGCTGCCCCTCAGAATATTTGGGGTCGTTGCAGTGAGAAGCCCAACTCGCTGCTGACCAAATATCTTGGATAGATTATGCCCTTAAATAAAGCCCAGGATGTAGCCGTTCCTCTAGTGGAATGAACCTGTAGGCCAGCAGGAGACTGAAGACCCTTACTTGTGTAGGGCAAAGTGATAGCCCCCACTTTCCAGCAGAAGAGGCATTGTTCAGTGAGACCTTTACCAGTGTAAGGTTTTTCCCAGGCGAACCTGGACCCTTTAGTCATGTCCATTTAGATATGCAGAGTGCGTATTGGACACAAACATATGCGACTGTTGATGTTCCCGGAGAGAAAAATGGTGGGGGATGAAAAGCTATCAGCTCAAGGGGAACTCACATCAAAGATGGCTTAATAACCTTAGGGATAAAGGCAGGGTTAGGCCGCAATGATACCCTAACTGTGCACATGACGAGTGCAGTGAGAGTGAGTGAATGCCACTTACACACTTGGCGGAGGCCATTGCAAGTAATGGCGCTGTCTTAAATGAAAGCATCTTAAGATCCACCTGATCCAAGGGCTCAAAAGGCTTTTGGCATAGAGTATCCAGAACAACTGGTAAGGGCCATGACGGGGCAAGCTGTTTGGACACCGGACGCAAAAGACGTACACCTTCACAAAACAGGCGACAAGGGGGTGTTTGCCGTGCTGTCGTGCTCCCAAAACCCACATGACAAGCCGAAATAGCTGCCAGATACACCTTAATAGTAGAAAAGGCCTTTCCTTTGTCTAATATTTCCTGTAGAAACAACAGGATTATCGGGACAGAGCACCGGAATTACACTGCCTGTGACTTAGTGCACCATTCCTCAAACACACGTGATTTACAATCATAAATCGACCTGGTGGATGAGGCTCTAGCTCTGAATATTAATAAATTGACCTGGTGGATGAGGCTCTAGCTCTGAATATTAATAAATTGACCTGGTGGATGAGGCTCTAGCACTCTGAATATTAATAAATTGACCTGGTGGATGAGGCTCTAGCACTGAATATTAATAAATTGACCTGGTGGATGAGGCTCTAGCTCTGAATATTAATAAATTGACCTTGTGGATGAGGCTCTAGCACTCTGAATATTAATAAATTGACCTGGTGGATGAGGCTCTAGCTCTGAATATTAATAAATTGACCTGGTGGATGAGGCTCTAGCACTCTGAATATTAATAAATTGACCTGGTGGATGAGGCTCTAGCACTCTGAATATTCTAAATGACATTTTGGGGAATCCCCGCAGTGTACAAATTGAACCATTCACGGGCCAAGCCTAAAGTGCCAACCGTTCCGGGTGGGTGACACAGTAGGTTAAGACCCAGAGGGAGGGTCTGCATAGTAGTAGAATGATCTCAGCTAGCCAGTGTTTCTCTGGCCAATGCGGCGCTATTAGTATGAGAGAGACCCTTCTCCTGCACCCTGGCTAGGGTGGGGGATATCAGGGCCAGTTGTGGGGATGCATAAAGGACAACTCGTGGCCAATAGTACGCCAACACACCCACTCCCATCCCAAACCCTCAGGGAAATAAACAGTGGACACAGTTTATTCTCCGTCGATGCATAAAGATCCACTGCTGGAATGCCGACGTGCATTCAAACCTGATTGGGTACCTCTGGGTGGAGCTTCCACTACCCATATAGAGGGTTTCCCCTGAAGAGTAAATCTACCCCCAGATTCAGCACTCCCGGTACATAACTAGCTCTCAGTGACTGGGGATACACACTGCTCTACACAATCAGTCTGTGTGCCAGTGTGTGTAAGTGAGGGGATCGCAGTCCCCCTTATCTGTTTATGTGAGCCACAACAGTGGTATTGTCTAATCTGACTAGAACATGACGAGAAACAACTTTAATGCTAGGGACACTGCAAGCCTTTCACGGCTGTTCATGTGAGTAGAACGGAGATGGGGTTCCCACAGAGATGCGTCCGTTGTGACTACTTTTCTAGCTAAAACAGTGCCCATCTGGACACCCTGTGAGTGAAGTGCTACCATGCAATCTATGGAGATTTGTACACAGTGATGTCTGTGACTGTAATGAATTTCCTCCTCCTCCGAAGAGGAGAGGCGAAACAGATCTGAGGACCAATATGCGTCGTGGTAAGTGTCCATGGTTCTTTTTAATGCGTTAAGGTACACATGAACAACTGACTTCAAAAAACAAGAAATGTGAAAACTCAAAACAGTCCTATCTGGTGCAAACACAGAGACAGGAACAATCACCCACAAACACACAGTGAAACCCAGGCTACCTAAGTATGATTCTCAATCAGAGACAACTAATGACACCTGCCTCTGATTGAGAACCATACTAGGCCGAAAACATAGAAATATCCAAAACCTAGAAAAACAAACATAGACTGCCCACCCAACTCACGCCCTGACCATACTAACTAAATACAAAACACAGGAAATAAAGGTCAGAACGTGACAGTGACGTATTGGGCTCAGAGCTAGAGAAGAGACCCAGTGTTGGAACCCTCCCTCAAGCGTCCTAATGAAATGACTACTAAAGCCGGTGCCATCAAACCTAGCAGCAGTAGGCATGTTTTTAAAGAGACCAGGTTCCCTCTGTGAAAACAGTGCTAGGCAATTCTGGAATGTTCTTAAATACGTTCGACTGAGAGGTGAGCTTTGAATGATACTGAATCTAAGGTTAGACCTAGAAGAGATTGTCTTCTTGGGAATCAGAATGCTCTTTACTGTGTTAATTCTGAAACCTAGAAATGTCAGGTGTTCCAAGAGCATCTGACTGTGTTCTAAGACATCCTGTCTCGATCGAGCGCACAGCAGCCAATTGTCTATTACTGGGGCTATGGCTGCCTCGGTACACTTCGTAAAAACCTGATTGACAGCGAGAGGCCGAAAGGGAAATAACGCCTTGAAAAGCGAATCTGAGAAATGTCCTGTTAGGAGGGTATATTGAGATGTGAAAGTAAGCGTTCCTCAGGTCGACGGATACGAACCAATCGCCTTGGTGCGTAACAGAGCAGTGTGTGTCAACATTCGGATCTTTTACTTTCTCATGTGACTGTTCAAAGCACGTAGATCTAGGATTCGGGCATATGCCGCCCCCCTTTTTTGGAACCAGGAAAAATCGAGCCCGCACCGGAAGAGTGCTTATGTGGCCTATCACCACCAGAAGGAGTGGTAGCTTCCTCTGGTGGAGATATAGGGAGGTAGGTACCCTGTTTTATTTTGATTTTGTGAGAAACAACATGTCTGACTACACCTTTGGCCTGTAGCCTGGTTTTGCTTGTGGTGTCATTTTTAATGTGAACTGACATTGTCTCTTCTCCTCTTTGGGCTGTACTCTGTGACCACTGACTTGGGTTCAGTACGCAGAAAAGAACACCGAGGTGCCTGGGAACTTGCACCCTGGAACAGGATTGGCGGAAGAGATAGAACGGCACTCGGAGGAGGCCGTTCTCGCCTCTCTGGCAATGGGGACACTGCTAGGCCATCAGTTTCTTCCTCCTTACCCCCGGGGTGGGGTTAGGGGCCGAATGGCTCCTTGGGACCATGGGTGGGAAGGGAGGATTCTTAGACCAGGAGCCTTTAGGGTCTGAGGTTCTCTGCTGCCTTGGGCTCGCAGCCTGGGGGCCTGGGCATTTTAAATGTTGAGAGGGGTCGACCTGCTGCAGCCTGGGCAAAGAGCTGGAGGGCTTCACCCTCCCTCTTCTCCTCCCCGCACTGTTTTGGCATCATCTCGACGGTGGGACCTAAAAGGCCTTTTGGGTCTACCGCAGCATCCAGGGTGTTCAGCTTCTCACTGTCAGACACTGTGGGAGATGCTTTTGTCGCCATAGCTGGGATGCTATGTTTTTAGCTGTCAGAAATTCTAGTGTGGTAGACTAGTCAGGTAGCTAGCGATTAGTGGGTTATCCTTGACAGTGGCAATCTGTGTTATGGCCGGATACCATTTCGGAAAAGACAGATTATAAAAGATAGCTTGTGTAGTTAGTAAAAAACGTTTATTTTCGAAGTTAAACCACAGAAGCTAGCTAGGGTGGTGGCTAGCTTTCTAAAGACTAGTCACTGCTTGGATACAGCTAGCTTGGTTGTGAAATGAGTTAGTCATGTCAAAGCTGTACCTGTTCCTCCCTCTAATAATATTTGAATATATCGATTAACAGCTTGCCCCGTCATGGGACTTGCCAGTTGTTTTGGATGCTCTATGCCAAAAGCCTTTTGAGCCCTTATGGTGAAGGAAAAGGACAATTGCCACAATGTACAGTTCAGAGAATAATGCCCGGCGAGTGAGTTGTAAGCTCACGTCCGCTGGTGTACAGCAATCTTTAAGTTATACCACAGATTCTCAATTGGATTGAGATCTGGGCTTTGACTAGGCCATTCCAATACATTTAAATGTTTCCCCTTAAACCACTCGCATGTTGCTTTAGCAGTATGCTTAGGGTCATTGTCCTGCTGGAAGGTGAACCTCTGTCCCAGTCTCAAATCTCTGGAAGACTGAAACAGGTTTCCCTCAAGAATTTCCCTGTATTTAGTGCCATCCATCATTCCTTCAATTCTGACCAGTTTCCCAGTCCCTGCCGGTGAAAAACATCAGATGGTGTTGTCGGGGTGATGAGAGGTGTTGGGTTTGCACCAGAGATATTATTTTCCTTGATGGAAAAAAAGCTCAATTTTAGTCTCATCTGACCAGAGTACCTTCTTCCATATGTTTGGGGAGTCTCCCACATGCCTTTTGGCGAAGACCAAACATGTTTGCTTATTTCTTTCTTTAAGCAATGGCTTTTTTCTGGCCACTCTTCTGTAAAGCCCAGCTCTGTGGAGTGTACAGCTTAAAGTGGTCCTATGGACAGATACCCCAATCTCCGCTGTGGAGCTTTGCAGCTCCTTCGCGATTATCTTTGGTCTCTTTGTTGCCTCTGATGAATGCTCTCCTTGCCTGGTCCGTGAATTTTGGTAGGCGGCCCTCTCTTGGCAGTTTTGTTGTGGTGCCATATTCTTTCCATTTTTGTATTTTTATATATTTTTTTATATATATATATATATATATATTTTTAAATGTACCCCCTTTTCTCCCCAATTTCGTGGTATCCAATTGTTTAATAGCTACTATCTTGTCTCATCGCTACAACTCCCGTACGGGCTCGGGAGAGACGAAGGTTGAAAGTCATGCGTCCTCCGATACACAACCCAACCAAGCCGCACTGCTTCTTAACACAGCGCACCTCCAACCCGGAAGCCAGCCACACCGATGTGTTGGAGGAATCACCGTGCACCTGGCAACCTTGATTAGCACGCACTGCGCCCAGCTGGCGCTGCAGTACAGCAGTACTTAACCACTGCGCCACCCGGGAGGCCCCTTCTTTCCATTTTTTAATAGTGGATTTAACGGTGCTCCGTGGGATATTCAAAGTTTCTGATATTTTTTTATAACCTGACCCTGATCTGTACTTCTACACAACCTTGTCCTTGACCTGTTTGGAGAGCTCCTTGGTCTTCATGGTTCCTCTTGCTTGGTGGTGCCCCTTGCTTAGTGGTGTTGCAGACCCAGTCAGAACAAGTGTATATGTACTGAGATCATGTGACAGATCATGTGAATCTTAGATTGCACACAGGTAGACTTTATTTAACTAATTATGTGACTTCTGAAGGTAATTGGTTGCACCAGATCTTATTTAGGGGCTTCATAGCAAAGGGGTGAATACATACGCACGTACCACTTTTCCATTTTTTATTTATTAGAATTGTTTGAAACAAGTCATTTTTTTCATTTCACTTCACCAATTTGGACTATTTTGTGTATGTCCATTACATGAAATCCAAGTAAAAATCAATTTAAATTACAGGTTGTAATGCAACAAAATAGGAAAAACGCCAAGGAGGATGAATACTTTTGCAAGGCACTGTACCCATCTGTACAAACATCGTTCTTTACTGCTAGGCAGGACACTAGTGATACGGGCCATAAATGTCTATTTCTCCCTTAAGGTGACCTGACCTGACCTCAACCCCCCTCCATCACTACCATATGTAATCGCTTCCCTGCACTCAACATATACCAATCTTAGTTGCACACACTATATACCTTCCTCCTATAACCATTAACTTCTGGTGTAGATCCTCTAAACCTTAGCACTCTATCAGTGACATGAATAAGTATATTTCGTATTCTCAAAACCCAACAAAAGTAACCCAATAACGTAACAGCCTTACCCAGGCCCCCTCTCAACCCTCCCCTTCCCTTCCCTTCTCCCTGAGACTTGGAAGTCTGGCACTGGAGAGGCCCGGGGTGTCAGGTTCATAACAAGGGCCCTTCAGGGTGCTCCAAAGAGAGCTTGGCCCTTCTCAGTGCTCAGATTATGGTTGGGTTTAATAGCTGGCAGCCATGTTTAAACTCCCCCAACTTTGGCATGTAAAAACACAATCTGCAGCTTCATTAAAAGCACTCGGACTAGCCCGTATCACCAGGCTCCTGATGATTATTTTGGAACTGCTGTGTACATTTTGTAGAGCCGCAGACATGTACAATGGCAGTGGTCGCTTTGTGCACCCAGCTGCCTAGCATGCCTTGGCACGGGCTCAGAGTACCCCCACTCCCCCTGCCAGCCAGCCAGCCAGCAACGCACACCAACCTCAACACTGGAGAGGTGTGGGAAATAAGGAGAGAAGACAACGTTAACACATGATCTCGGTCTTTGTAGGTTGTTAGCGGGTACAAGGGGGGATTTTGGAAGCCATGATTAATGAACAAACAGAGAGGTGTGCCGTGCATTGAATAAACATACGCTCTAGGGCACTGGTTCTCAATCCTGGTCCTGGGGAATAACGGGTGCACATTTTTGGTTTTGCCCCAGCACTACACAGCTAATTCAAATGATCAGGTGTGCAGAAACAAAAATGTGCACCCCTTTGGGTCCCCAGGACCAGGATTTGGAACCACAGCTCGAGGGAGTAATTCCATAAATAAGTAATTATGTAATGTTTACAATCATGTTTCCCAGCCTATGATGGAGTCTTACAGAGCACAATTGTCAGCATACAAAATGTGGGCTTTATTTTGCTCATATAAATCCATGAATTTACACACAGACACTGCAACAGGCTACGTCAATACCTATTAAATGTTATTTTACCCATGTGAATCCTGGCTCCTATGTTCACATGCCACTTTATAGGCCAAGGCCCTCCTAAACCATGGAGGTCAATGGGGCTTCCTCAAACTATGACTTTGTGTCAATGGCATAGTGTACAGTATATACAGTATCTGTTGCATCTTCCAGGAAATATGATGGTCTCCGGTGTGAGTCGAGACCGAGACACATGCCACAGTATCACACTGGAGCCCTGTCTCACTGGAGCACTGTCTCCACTGCTCTACACACTCTTGTGAGACCGTATAATAAATTAGTTTGAGTTGAGCATGCATTTTAGTACCTTGATTCATGAAACTAAAGGAATGAATAAGGTATCATGGTTTCTATGAATTGTCACACCCTGATCTGTTTCACTTGTCATTGTGATTGTCTCCACCCCTCCCAGGTGTCACTCATTTCCCCCATTATCCCATGTGTATTTATATCTGTGTTCTCTGTTTGTCTGTTGCCATTTTGTTTTGTTTTGTCAATCCTACCAGAGTTTTTCCTTCTGCCCCTGTCTCTCGATTGTTCCTGTTTTCTAGTTTTTACCTTTTCTGCCTGGCCTGACCCTGAGCCTGCCTGCCGTCCTGTAACTTTGCCCCACTTATCTGGATTACTGACCTCTGCCCTTGACCTGTCTTTTGCCTGCCCCGGTTGGATTAATAAACTGTTGTTAATTTCAACGTTATATGCATCTGGGTGTTACCTTGAAACGTGATATGGATAGTGCAGTTAGTTTGAAATTCAGAGGTTTGTTTTGTTTGCCCTATTCAAACATATCTATTTTGATATAAAGTGTCTCTATAAAGGTAAGAAAAATGTGTTATATCCTCATATATTCACTGGCCAGATCCAACTTGCTTTATACAGTAATGGTGGCCTGATTCCCAGCTTGTCATACACTCTTAGAAGCAACGGTTCCAAAAGGGTTCTTCGGCTGTTCCCATAGGAGAACACTTTTTGGTTCCAGGCAGAACTCTTTTGGGTTCCAAGGTTCTACATGGAACAAAAATGGTTCTACCTGGAACCAAAAATGGTTCTTCAAAGGGTTCTACCATGGGGACAGCCAAATAACCATTTTAGGTTCTAGATACACTCTTACAACAAAAGGTGCTATGTATTTCACCTCAGAGGTGTTGGGTCTAAATGTGTGGGCTGTGTAATGATTCAGAACACTGTATATGAACCAGGGAGCCATGGGCCAACTGTATGAGTGCCGACTTGATGTATCCGAGAGGAACAGGCTAACAGGCTAGCTAACCCCAGGTGTGCTAGCAGCATCAGCGGACAGGAATGAGGGTCATTCCACCAGCCCTGCACCTCGTCCACATACTGCGACCAGCCAAACAGAAAAGCCCGAATTTACTGGGCTGCCATGACAATCTGTCAGTTAGTCATGTGCCTGCCTATATGGTCCCCAATGGCTGTGACTAATAGCCACTCACCCAGCCAGCCAGCCAGCCCCCCACTGCTGCCCAGCACAGGCCCATGTGTGGATGTCCATCAGATAGGCTATGGGCCCTGCCTCCCTGCATGATTCCCTGCCTGACTAACTGCCACACTCCAGGGGAAAGCGGCCCGCCACTCCAATTTCCTATTATAGCGTTGGCTGGCTGCAGGGAGAAGGGCGACGGGAGGAACTGACACAAGAGACCGTTTGGATCTGGGTTGGAAGCTGGGTTGCTAGGTGGAGAGACCCCCCTGCTGACACCATGTGACCTTATTCTGGGTGAGGTGAGTGGCTGGCTACAGATAGTAATTGGGAAATGCACTCGGATTGCACTCTACTTTTAAATCCTTCCATGAGTGCTGATGGCGAAGTAAAATAATCTCTCCAAAACAATGTAAGGACTTCCAGTATATTCTTTCAAACCATCTAGGTTAAACTAAAATGCACATTTTATTGTCTAACATTTAGGTAAAAGTCTGTGTCACTAGCTTGCAAACAGAAATGTCAAAGTCAAACATGTCTCCAATTTTCCTTTACATACTGCTTTTTCAAAGATACAATACTTCCCTGTCTCGATACTTCTGCAACAACCCTTTACTCTGTATCTGTCAAGTCAGCAAAGGGATTGAAGCCTCTTTTTCCAGACCCTATAATCACACTGGACCTTGCTTGCTGCCAGTAACAGGTGTTGGCCTGACATTTGACTGATTAGTTGAGATATGGAAGGTGTGACATAACGAGAGACAGGCCATTACTGTATGAAATACAATGTGACAAAAATAGACCTGCTTAAATAGAGCACATTGGTACAGTAAGGAGCGAATTCAACGAAAGTGAATATGGTAAATAGTACCTTGAAAAATGTCTCAATGACAGAAACAAAACGCAATCATCTTCATTGGAGTATTATAATCTAAATCGGTCTGCAGGATTTCAGGATATACAGCAGCTTCAGTGACAAAGGCAGACCACACAGCTGATCCCAGACAGTAAACAAATCATGAACAGTGTGTGTTGGAAAACCAGTACTAACCCATCATTGTAATCAGATGCCATTTGCCTCTCATTCTACGGTTTAATGAGTGTGACACTTGTGTTGGTGATGCAATTAGCTATTTTTGATACCTTGTTTGCATGGAGAGACCATGGGAGAGACAAGTGAGTCACAGGCCAAAAGATAGCCAGGCAGTAAGCCACAACTTCCATGAGTTCACCAGGAGCTATAGACTGTCTCCACCACTCAACCCCTCACATGAATAGCCACTGTTAGTATTTGAAGATGTTTAAAGGCAAAGCTAGCAGGCTGCTATGGGCCCATGCTCCTAGATACTAAAATTAGCCAATGAGCGTTTCCATTTCATGGGCCTGCTGCCACTCGACACCAACATGGTTACTCCAATATGTGGGGTAGCTAGCTGCTTCCTGTGTTACTGGTCAGTTTGGCCACACCGGTTTCTGCGTCTATTTCGGTACAGACACATTTCTGTGCTCAAATTTGAGTGTCCTTTGCCCCACTGCATTAACCACATGGATCTCAGGGCTTGAGTAAGTTCAAGGACTTCTCTTTGGCTATTTCTTTATTACCAGAAAACTTTTTTCCTGCTTGTAAAGTTGTTGTTACTCATGCCTATGTTTTTTTTTAGCAGGGGCCGTGGATTCATCTCTCTACCCCAAACATGGAATACACAATCAAAAGGTAAACCAGCATTTGATCTTCCTTCATATGTGGGTTTCTGTACAGCACTTTGAGATATCAGCTGATGTACGAAGGGCTATATAAATACATTTGATTTGATTTGATTTGGTAATAACTGTCAAATGCATGGACATTTGAGGGGATATTTGGATCATACTGTCAGGATCCTTTTTTTCATGTTTGGGGTGAAGAGCTCACAATGTGGACCTTCTACAGTAATAGCTAAACATCACACATGTCACAGGTACATGACAAACATAATGTCATCCTTTGCTGTCAATATTCAATACTTTTTTATTTTTATGATATCATATGCATATTTCGTACCAGTAAAAAGTTTGGACACACCTACTCATTCAAGGGTTTTTCTTTATTTTTTATATTTTCTATATTGTAGAATAATAGTGAAGATGTCACAACTATGAAATAACACATATGGAATCATGTAGTAACCAAAAAATATTAAACAAATCTAAATATATTTTAGATTCTTCAAAAGAAGGCACCGTTTGCCTTGATAACAGCTTTGTACACTCTTGGCATTCTCTCAACCAGCTTCACCTGGAATGCATTTCCAGCAGTCTTGAAGGAGTTCCCAAATATGCTGAGCACGTTGGCTGATTTCCCTTCACTCTGCGGTCCAACCCATCCCAAACCATCTCAATTGGGTTGAGGTTGGGTGATTGTGGAGGCTAGGTCATCTGATGCAGCACTCAATCACTCTCCTTCTTGGTCAAATAGCCCTTTCACAGCCTGGAGGTGTGTTGAGTCATTGTCCTGTTGAAAAGCAAATCATAGTCCCACTAAGCCCAAATCAGATGGGATGCCATTTCGCTGCAGAATGTTGTGGTAGCCATGCTGGTTAAGTGTCCATAAGTCCTTATGTGTTATTTCATAGTTGTGATGTCTTCACTATTATTCTACAATGTATAAAATAGTAAAAAATAAAGAAAAACCCTGTAATGAGTAGGTGTGTCCAAACTTTCAACTGGTATTGTGTGTGTATATATATATAGTAAATACACTACCTTTCAAAAGTTTGGGGTCACTTAGAAATGTCCTTGTTAAGGAAAGAAAATCCCAAAAATTGTCCAATAAAATAACATAAAATTGATCAGAAATACAGTGTAGACATTGTTAATGTTGTAAATGACTATTGTAGCTGTAAACGGCAGATTTTTTTATGGAATGGACTTGGACTTATGGACTTGTGAGATGTCTGTTTCTCAAACTAGACACGCTAATGTACTTTTCCTCTTGCTCAGTTGTGCACCGGGGCCTCCCACTCCTTTTTATATTCTGGTTAGAGACAGTTTGCGCTGTTCTGTGAAGGGAGTAGTACACAGCGTTGTACGAGATATTCAGTTTCTTGGCAATTTCTCGCATGGAATATCCTTAATTTTTCAGAACAAGAATAAACTGACGAGTTTCAGAAGAAAGTCTTTGTTTCTGGCCATTTTGAGCCTGTAATTCAACCCACAAATACTGACACTCCAGATACTCAACAAGTCTAAAGAAGGCCAGTTTTATTACATCTTTAATCAGCACAACAGTTTTCAGCTGTGCTAACATAATTGCAAAAGGGTTTTCTAATGACCAATTAGCCTTTTAAAATGATAAACTTGGATTAGCTAACACAACGTGCCATTGGAACACAGGAGTGATGGTTGCTGATAATGGGCCTCTGTACACCTATGTAGATATTGCATAAAAAATCTGCTCTTTCCAGCAACAATAGTCATTTGCAACATTAACAATGTCTACACTGTATTTCTGATCAATGTTTAATAGACAAAAAAACAGTGTGTGTATATATTTTTATATTTGGATCACATAGTCAGTGATCCAAATAGATATATCAATTGAATAAACCAACTAAAGTTTTTTTTAATGAAAGTCCAGACATTTTATGAGAGCTATGAGGTGGAACTTTTAAGACAATGTTTGTTATGTTGCTGGCAGTAATGTTACATTTACTGCTTATTACTGTACGCATAATGCATATTCCTGTACATTGACTGTATATTACTGAATATTTACCTTGGGGTGTGATAGATAGCCTCTGTGCTGTAGTTCCTTCTCTGCTATTAATAAACCAACCAGATGCTGGGAAATCACCGTCTCTCTAACTGGTTTCAAATTATAAGCACTGGAAAATAGCTTCCTGCCAGCCAAATTCTTCTGAAAAGTGGATACATTCTTTCACCTTAACTCATGAATAGTGGTCACAATGACTTAATACAGTATATTGTTTTATATTGAGGGCAAAGGACTGAAAATGCATGTGTGTGACCTTCATTAAGTTGTAATTACCGTCCGCAGCGAGAGGCCTATAAATGGCTGGATAACCGTTATTGATCTTGGCATGATCTTTGAACTTGGACATGAATCTGAATCATGTCTCTTCTGTGCTTTTGAATCAAGTTTTACTCAGGGTGTTTTATGGAATACAACTCTAAGGCTTATTCTATACATTCAGTACCTTCACTCTGTTTGTGTGTATGTTTATCTCAATCAGCTGTCGCTAGTTTTAAGGAGTGTCCCAGTTTTTTGGGGTATTTTAGTTTTTTAATTATAATATATATTTTTTATTCCTTTTCTCCCCAATTTTGTGGTATCCAATTGGTAGTTAGTCTTTTCCCATCACTGCAACTCCCGTACGGACTCGGGAGAGGCAAAGTTCGAGAGCCGCGAGTCCTCCGAAACACGACCCAGCCAAGCCGCACTGATTCTTGATTCCTGCTTTACCTGGAAGCCAGCCGCACCAATGTGTCGGAGAAAACACCGTACACCTGGCGACCGTGTCAGCGTGCATGCGCCCGGCCCGCCACCAAAGTCTTTATAGCGCTATTGTAACGGTTTTCTTTAGGTGAAGTAGAGGCGGACCAAAATGCAGCAAGGCTGGTGCCATGTAAGCCGGCCCAAGGAGACGCACTGGAGACCAGATGCGTAGAGCCGGCTTCATGGCACTTGGCTCGATGCCCACTCTAGCCCGGCCGATACGCGGAGCTGGAATGTACCGCACCGGGCTATGCACCCGCACTGGGGACACCGTGCGCTTCACACCATAACAAGGTGCCTGCCCGGTCTCTCCAGCCCCCCGGTAAGCACAGGAAGTTGGCGCAGGTCTACTACCTGGCTTCGCCACACTTCCTGTGTGCCCCCCCCAATAAATTTTTGGGGCTGACTCTCGGGCTTCCATCCACGCCGCCGTGCTGCCTCTCCGCCTTCTCCGCCTCCAGCTCTTCTTTGGGGCGGCGATATTCTCCAGGCTGTGCCCAGGGTCCTTTTCCTTCCAATTCTTCCTCCCATGTCCATTCCTCCAAATAGTGCAGCCTCTCCCACTGCTGCTGCTGCTGCTCCTGCTGCTGCTGCCTCTGTTGCTTCTCCTGCTGCTGCTTTTGCTGTTGCCCGTTACCACGCCGCTTGGTCCTGTTGTGGTGGGTGATTCTGTAACGGTTTTCTTTAGGTGAAGTAGAGGCGGACCAAAATGCAGCGTAGTTGTTATTCATTGTACTTTAATAAAGAAACTGTACACGAATAAACTAACAAAACAACAAACGTGCAAAAACCTAAAACAGTCCTATCTGGTGCAAAACACAGAGACAGGAACAATCACCCACAAACACACAGTGAAACCCAGGCTACCTAAGTATGATTCTCAATCAGAGACAACTAATGACACCTGCCTCTGATTGAGAACCATACTAGGCCGAAACATAGAAATACCCCAAAACATAGAAAAACAAACATAGACTGCCCACCCAACTCACGCCCTGACCATACTAAATAAATACAAAACAAAGGAAATAAAGGTCAGAAAGTGACAGCTATGGGACAAGGACATCCCGGCCGGCCAAACCCTCCCCTAACCCGGATGACACTGGGCCAATTGTGCGCCACCCCATGGGGTCTCCCGGTCGCGGCCGACTTCGACAGAGCCTGGAGTCGAACCAGGACCTCTAGTGGCACCAGGTTCTCTTTAGACCAGTGCGCCACTCAGGAGGCCCCCCCAGTTTTGTATTAACAGTGAAGTTGACCAATATGCCAATTGTTATGCTCCCAGGTCAGAATATCGAAATGAGTTAATGAGCTATTCTAGGCACTCACCCAGATAGCTAAACTAAGCTAAGCAGCTGCTGCAAAGTGTACTGTGAATGATGTCTTGATTTAAGGGCATTGTCGGTGCCTGATGTAGACTTAGTCTCCATTTAAAATGTTTAAAGACCATTGTGGTGTGTGATTTCCTTATATATGCTTGACCATCAATCACAATATGAAAATATATAATAAGTAAAGTACTGTATGTCCATTGTAAAGGTCACCACATGTAACGTACTAATGCGAAAGCAACATGCTACCCACATGGTTGTATACAAACCAATGCTGATTTATAGGAATGGTGCAAACAACAACAGTGACTACAAATTGATGGCCTTCTCCGATAATAACACGTGTATATATATATATATATATATATATATATATATATATATATATATAGACTAGCATGTAGATGTAATTACCGTCTGCAGAGAGAGGCCTATAAATGGCTGGATAACTGTTATTGATCTTGGCATGATCTTTGAACTTGGACATGAATCTGAATCATGTCTCTTCTGTGCTTTTGAATCAAGTTTTACTCAGGGTGTTTTATTGAATACAACTCTAAGGCTTGTTCTATACATTCAGTACCTTCACTCTGTTTGTGTGTATATTTATCTCAATCAGCTGTCGCTAGTTTTAGGAGTGTCCCAGTTTTTTGGGGTATTTTAATTTTTGAATGATATTATATATTTTTTTATTCCTTTTCTCCCCAATTTCGTGGTATCCAATTGGTAGTTACAGTCTTGACCCATCGCTGCAACTCCCGTACGGACTCGGGAGAGGCGAAGGTAGTCAGATACAGGGCAGTACAGGGCAGAATGGGCATTAGCTCCTACAAAATCCCAGTATTTATTCTCATGCTGTTCATAGCCATTGTCATGCCTGATGTTTAGTAAAGGGCCTAAAAACATATTCCTTTCCTTAAAATAGCCTGCGGTATGGTGTGTTTGTGGTGTACATAGACATTTAAGTCACATTTACATTTAAGTCATTTAGCAGACGCTCTTATCCAGAGCGACTTACAAATTGGAGCTACGAGATAGTTGAGTTCACACATGTCATATACACAAAGGTCAGAGCGAAATATGTGGTATGCCAAACCATTTAAAGTGCTATCAAAATGGACACAGTCTCTTTTTTTTTATACCGTTAGGAGGAATTGCATAAAATAAATACCACAATGTCAAGCTGGTAATCTATTCAAATGATTAGGCTGATGAAATGTAAACTCTTCTCTATACAATCTGCGTAAAGCAATGACGTTATGAAGGTCCAGGGTTTCCTCTTTGATTGTGACACTGTATCTCTTTCCCAGGCAGATGGCGAGCTGACCAAACTGGGGACCATATAGACTCCGCCATCTACAACCTACTGCAGAGGTGTGATTGGTGTCAACCATCAGCCTTCACCATGACCTGCGTGGAGAAGCGTCAACACGTGAGCCACCGGAGCACCATGCTCCACCACCGCTTCCCCAACGGCTTCACTGAGATCTTCATGGACGAGACGGACCGAGAGGTCAGCACGCTCACCGACCGCGCCTTCCGGAGCCTGTGCATCGGAGACGAGGCCGCCTACAACGATGAGTTCTCATACGGATACCCTTTCAGCTGTCACAAGCCCCTAGTGGAGGAGCCCCTGAAAAGGACTAAAGACACTGGTAAAAAGCACCAAATCAATGGTACCATTGGCACTCAACCCTGGAAGCAGCAGAAGAGCATGTCCAGTTTGACTCTCCTCAAAGCATTCAGCGCTACAGAGGAGAAATGTGAGGGCATGCTGATTAAAAACTGGGATTTTAAGGACACTAACGGAGACTCTTGGGATAAGTCGGCCCTCCTCAGCATCGAAAGGGAACTATCGGAATTCTCCTCAGATTATAACAACCTCATAGCCAAGAAATCAGGCAAGGATGCAAAGTTCTCCAAGACAAAAAACTGCATATCCAACTTCAAGCTGCGGAAACTGCACATCAAAAACTGTTTCCTCCACAGCGAGTTCAGCCCATTCCAATCGTGGAGGGATTTTAACCACTCTCCGTTCGGCCAGGAAGACATCACCTCCATTCCCCATGTGGTGGACAACCTCCCTAAGTGGTATGACTCCCCTTTATACAAAGAGCTGACTGAGGCACATAGAATAGAGACTTTGCGTGCAGAGGAGATGGAGCAGCAGTGCCAGAAATCAGTTGAACCCCCTCCTCCTCCTCGTCCTCCACCCAAGGTTCTACCAAAACCCTCTGCCCCTGAGAAGAGGTGTGCATCAGACACCTCTTCCCAGGGTGAAACCAGCACCCCCTGGAGAAGAAACAGAATGAGAGTCAAGAGTGCTGTGCCTGTCAACCAACCAGGACTACTTTGCACTCCCACTGAAACCCCCAAACTGGTGGAGGAGAGTAACATACCTTATAAAAAGAAAGTAAAGTCGATAAAGGTGAAAGAAGTGGAGGAGCCGTGCTCTTTGACCTCTACTCCATTCAGCATTTCTCAGCTGATGACACCCATAATACCATCCAGACAGGCCACAGACACCTCAGAGATCCTGTCAGCGGTGCTCTCTCCCTCTCTCCTTGATCTCACCCGCCTAGACTTAGAGCATGTGTCGCCAGTCAAATCAAGGTCGACCCCAGAGGTCATCAAACGAGAGAGCTACAAATCCATCGCGTCCAGTTTGTTGTTCAACCTCAAGGATAACAGGAAGAGGGTCAAGAGCAGGTACAGCCCGCCAAAGTTCAAAACCGAACAGGCGGATCGGCGTACTCTGTCTCCAAAGCTGCTGGAACAGAGACTACTCAAATATGCACATGCTCCTTCTGACGTTACAGCTTCTGGCTTCAGTACACCTGCCATTCTAGCCTCTGGCTTCAGTACACCTGCCATTCTAGCCTCTGGCTTCAGTACACCTGCCATTCTATTAGATGGACTGCCTATCTGTAGCCCTGATGTTTCGGAATCTAGCAATGCTGGTCTTAGGAAATATCTAGATTCTGATATATCAGACGATTATTTGATATCCAACTTATTGCAAACCAAAAGAGAGGCTGCGGCTAGCAGGAGCCCCGGGTCTCCCCTTTCACACCCAAAGGTGAACAAGAGCCCTCGGACTAAGAAACAAATGTACCCAACTCTGAACTTGTACAATAGTCTTGTAGAGCCAGAGATTAAACACTTCTCACCGTCAATGAATAAGGATACTTTGTCCATTACCACACCAAACAAAGGGCTTTCTCCGAATATGTCGGACAACACAAAAGACCATCCTACTACACAAAAGGATAGGATTTCTCTGAATATATCAGAAAATCCAGTGAAAGAGATGTCGGCGCTAAAGGAGAAAGGTGTCGGTGACCCGCCTGTACATACAAGAACGAATAGGGAAGCATTACCTACAGCACAAAACAAAGTGTTATCCCCAAATAGAACAGACCATGCGAAACAGCCAACAAAAGACACCGTGGAATTCAAGGAAAAACATAATGATGAACAGACTGCAAGTACAAGAGAAGCCATCACAGCAACTAGGGACACATTGATAACAGCTGAAAATGAAATGCTGCCCTCAAATAGAACGTACAACACCAACAGGTCAACAAAGGACATGATAGAGTTAAATGTCAAAGACAGTGTTGAAGAGGTTATGAGAGCCGGTATGGAAGCAATATTTACCACCCGAAACAAACTATTCTCTCCCAATAGAGCAGAAGCTGTTGAAGCGTTAACCAATAAGACCAACATTGTCAAAACAGAGGACCCTCAAGTGAAAGATGAAAAGGGAATTGTAGTAGAGGATAGACATTTGTTTTATTCATTTTCAGTGCCAAGGCCAAGCTACAGACAGATAGAGCCACAGGCAACAGGTGACATTTATCCAATGAAAAACATCCTCGCCAACGGAGTAATAGAAAGTTCAGAAAAAGAGAAAGAATGTCTGGTGGTAGAAAAAGAGAAGGAGCCTGTTAAAGAGCAAGGCAGGTTTAAGCATATATTTTCAGCGAGACAGAACAACTATATTAAAAGCCAAAGATATGCACTGATGGAGAATGGTGAGGAAGAGCAGGAGGAGGAAGATTTAGAACCTAAAATGGAGGTGAATAACAAGAGAGACATGGATAAGGAAGAACAGGATGCAGAGAGTTCAGTGCACAGAGAAATGAAAGATAGTGAAAATATAATAAGCGACTTACATGCACTTAAAGAGCTGGAGAAGGCCAGATTGGGTGGACGCCATAGCAAGGACGGTGAGAATTTGAAGCCCAAGCCAATGATAGATGGGGAGGCAAAAGCGAAAAACGATTTAATTTCAAGGGAGCTTAGGAACATTAAAAGGGGTATTCTTTCTATGCGAGGAAACACGTTCGCTAAAAAAGAGGCATTTGCGAATAAAGAGAAGGAGCAAGCTAGGCGTGATGTATTCTCAAAGATAGACAACAACGTGGTTGTAAACAAATCTTTGATCAATGACAATTACGACAAGGCTAAAATGGCACTCGAGGAAATCATATCGGATAGAGCAGAGAAACGTAAAAATCAAGTATTTAGTAATAAAGAATGTGAAAACAATAGAGTCCCTGATGATAACCCTGATGATAGTTATAACGTTAGAGTCCAAAAGAGTAGACAATCTAGACAGGATTATATCAGGAAAGCAACAGAGGGGAAACAAAACGAGGTCAGAGGGAGGCTAGGGGATCTGAAGGATCATCATCAGATACAAGGAATTCTTTCCCAGACCGAGACAAAACTTGGCGAAAATCACAGATTCGGTGCCACAATCTACACTGAACAAAATAAACTGGCAACAGGATATATCAGGGAGGAGCAAGTGCAAGGAAACGCAATCAATAATGTCAGTGGCAAACAAAAACACAATATTAGATCCAGCAAATACCCAGCAGAGGAGAGTGATAGAACCGTAGCTAAACAGCTATCAGTTGAAACAAGAGACGACACCTCTAGAAACGATGAGGTCGTCACAGAGGAGAGTCAACCGGACGCACCAGTTATCAAACCAAAGGTACCACCGAGGAGCAAGAAAGGGAGCATTAAAAAAGAGGACAGCTCAGAGAAGGAGAAAGAATGTGCAAATGTAATGGACATAATTGAGGAGGGCACAAAGAACAAGGACTTTTCAATTAGGGATAGTAAAAATGATAACATTCTACGAAAAGAGAACACACACGCAAGGGGCAAGGTCTCAAGTAAGGAGGCCCTCGATGCAAAGATACAAGCTGATCAACAAACAGATGCACTTGAAACGGAGAAGACAGCTGAGCAAGAGAAGCGTTTTGTACAAAATAAACACCACGTTGGTCTGCCAGGAGAGTACTCAAAGTATCCACATGAGGCAAATACTTGTTTTTCCCCCAGTGAGGAGAAGGAAAAAGAATTGAAGGCTCTATTAAATGAAAGGCAAACTAACACACTTCCTCGGAAGAAACTCAAAGCAGAGAAAATACAACACAATATTGAACAACAGGAACAACTGTGTGTGAGAAGGAAGGCCCCTTTAAAACCAGACAAGGATCATTCAAAACATTCAAACCAAGTAAACACCAGTACTGAGGATGAATCAATTATGAAAAAAGATAGCATGAAAAAGATTCAAGCAACTGAAGAGTCTGACAAATCAGTTAGGGTTTGTGAAGATATTGTACATGTTGATGAAGTACTTGACCAAGATATTAGAGAAACATTAGTGTCCCCGTTGTCAAATGGCAGTAGTATAAATCCAAGTCAACAGAATCAAACCAGTATGTCCCCGAAGTCATCATATTTCTTTGTCGAAAATACATTGCAAAGAAACCTTGAAACTGACTCAAACATCTATCATTCTTTGGAGAATTTGATTGCAAAATTTGAGGAGGTTGAGGAAGGAGTAAAGGATGGTCCAGAACGTGTGAGAGGGGATTTGGAGAGGAGGACAGAAGTGGACTATTACTCTGTAAGTGATCATGAAAATGAGGACTTTGAAGACAAGCCAGTAGTCCGTCCCAGGCGAGACAGAGAAACATCACTGAAGGAGGAAAATGGGCCGAGAGCCAGAGAGATGGACAAAAGAGGATGGTTCCAGAGCCCGATGGACAACACAAACAATCAAACGCCAACATCTCAGTCCAACGTCTCTTCGCCCGTTCTGGGGAAACCGGCTCTATTCAAAGTGAAAGACAACATATTAAATGATCATGTCTCGCCTGTAACCAAGACAGTGAAACCGGTTCTGGACAAGACAAACCATGACCCATCGCAGCGTGCACCCTGGTCACCCAGGGAGAGCTTGAGTGGCTCTGAGAAAAGCGAGGAAGAGCATCTTGATCATCCAAAAACCTCCATTGAAATGCAGTCACCCGATAATGCCGTCACCACACCAGACAAACACTTCAAACCCAAAGAGACGGCATCTCCCCACTCTTCACACTCACTGCTGTCTCCCTCAAAACTAACCCCCGAACACAATCGGAAAGGCCAACGTGCGCCGTGGTCACCCAGGGAGAGCTTAAGTGGCTCTGAGAGGGGCGAGGAAGACCATCTTGAAATCCCTGAACTCCATGCTGCTACCATCACAACAGACAAACACCTCAAACCAAGAGAGACTGCATCTCACCACTCACCACTCACCCCACTGTCTCCCTCAAAACTGACCCCCGAAAACAGCCAAAGAGGCCAACAATACGGGTCTTTCCTCACAGTCACACAGGAATATAACAAACATTCAAGGCTAAGCCCATCATCAGAAGAAAGGACAAGCACAATGGATACAGCTGATGACACCCCAGACGTTTACAAGGTGTCCAGCGAGAGGTCTGGTTCTGTCTGCCGCGCCAACGACACCCAAGGCCCTGGCAGACCCCCCGTGGTGCCTCCCAAGTCCGAGAAGGCCCTCTTCAAAGCCATGAAGCTGACCACCAGGAGGATCCAAAAGGAAGAGAAGGAAAGTCAACCGCAAAAGAGCAGTACTAAGAGCTGTAGTAGTAGAAGTGACAAAAACAAGAGGGATAAATCATCGGAGCAGAAAAGTAGTAGTAGTGATAGTAGTGAGAAACATCGTATTAGAGGGAAGCAACATCAGGAGAGGACAGAACACAGCAGCCGTAGCAGTGAGAAGCACAGACATGGTGAATCAGAGCATCAAGGCCGTAGTCGTGAAAAGCACAGGCACAATGAATCAGAGAGCCAGGCCCGTAACAGTGAGAAGCACCACAATGATGTACCCGAACATCAGAGGCATAGCAGTGAGAAGTCCAGGCAAGAAAGAACAGAGCCCAGCAGTCGTGGTAGTGAGGAACACAGGCATGGGGAATCGACGCGTCAACAATGCAGCAGTGACAATCAGAGACATGGAGGATCCGAGCGTCAAAGCCGTAACAAACAATGTTGTGAGAGGAGTGAGAAACAAAGCCGCGACAAGCCAGAACAGAGATTCCGTAGCAGTGACAGAGCTGTCAGTGAGCAAAAAAGTCCAAACGGTGAGAGATCCATGACTGGGAGACAACAGCGCCTTAGATCTCAGAGCATGGACAGACACATTGGTAATAAAGCAGAAGAGAGAATTCGTAGCAGTGAGACATCTCCTAGGGAAAGACCGGAGCCGAGGAGTCAGCGTATTGAGAAGTCCATTAGGGATGAGCTGTCTCAGAGGGGCCGAGCCCGCGAGAGATCCAACAGAGAGAAACTAGAACACAGAAACCACAGTGTTGATTCCTATGCCAGTGACATTATAGACTTGACATCACCTCACCCTAATCTATCCCGCCAGTCAAGTTACACCGGCCAGTTCTCCCGTCAATCCAGCATCGAGCACCGTTATGCCTCCTTCCCAATGACCCAACGGAAGTTATTGCAGGACCCAGACTCTGGGCAGTACTTCGTAGTCGACATGCCCGTCCAGGTCAAGACGAAGACCTTCTTTGATCCAGAAACTGGGAATTACGTGCAGCTACCTATTCAACCTCCAGAAGGCCCCACAATGGAGGTGATGAACGCACCAATGGTGCTCTACCAAGGTTCCTTTGTCCCAGTGCCTGTCTCATCCATCCCATCACAGAAGTCCACTGTCCACCCCTCACAGCTGGACCAGGAAGACTTTGAACGGATGCGGGAAAGGCAGCGATATAAACACAACGGCGAAGGCCATCCCTACCTAGAGCCAGTGTATGGCTCACAAGACCACATGTTAGGGGAGTTCTTAGGCACTGAGGACCTTTATGACTGTATGAACTGATAGGGCTTTTATCAACTTCGCGAGAAAAGTTTAACAGTGTTGAAGTGGAGTGTTAATTTGCATTTGTGGTTAATACGAGCTACTGTAGAGTTCATATATAAATGGCATTTGGGAGTGTCTGACCACAGGGATTTATATATGATTAAGATATTATTCATAAATGTTTTTTGATGGAAAATGACAGCATAAAGAAAAAAACATGGAAGTTCAATGTACATAAGTATTTTCACACGTAGACAGGAAGTTTGGTTGTAAATCTTGAGAGGATTTCTATGAATATAATTGAAGTGGTGTTTCACCTCTTTTCATGAATTGTTGTAATTGTTTTATTGATGTCAAGTTTTGCTTTTTGAGACTTTTTTTCCCCAAAAAGCTGTTTGCCCTCACAAATAACACAATTTTGACAGATTTTTAGATTTTTATTTAAACCAAAAGGACACATTATGTTTTGATGTACGTTTCAGTAGTCATTACCAATATAAATTTGGTTATTTTCACTCTAATATACAGTATGCATTGTGTTTTGCATGCACGAGTTGAAATATTTCATGCAACTGAATATTGAAAGTCGCATATTCTGTTTCATACTTATATTATAAAATATATGGTATTTACATTTATTGTAAGTGGCAATAATTGATCATTGTAACATGATTGGAAATACTTGGAGATACTTGGAAATATGTTTGGCAGTATTTTGGATTTAATGACTAGATAAAGCAGGGCTGCATTTTGTTTTTGTAAATCATTCCAATAAAAAATAAACTCTGAAGAACTAGGGTTATCCTTTGTTGTAATTTCATAATCTTGATGTTGTAAAAATATATATAGTTTACATTTCAAAAAGTGATTTTTATCCATTTTAAAATGGCTTACCTTTTCATAGGTAGCAAGACTTGATGATCAGGCCTACACTGCACTTATTACACCGCGTTGGAATGCATTTTGTTTGGTTCATCTCAATTTATGGTGAGAGATCTTTTACTGTGAATGCAAGATTGGCTTTTTAAATGTGAAACTCAGGCCTCTGGCGCCAGCTAGTGTGTATTGTTCATTACATTGAAGATGGAAATCGCAAACCTAGTGTATGATGTAGCAAACAAGATGAAACCACATTTGTAGGCCTACACGATATAGTTACTAGGACATCAGTCTTTCATATGATCTTTCATATAGTCACATATCCATCCCATAACAGTGTTTCTTAATCCTGTTTTACATTTGTGTTTTTGGCTAGCACTACACAGCTGATTCAAATGATTAACTCATCATCAAGTTGTTGTGATTTGAATCAAGGGTGTACAAAAAATATAGCATCTTAATTTGAGCCAGTTTGCAACAGCGGGAAAAAATTATCCTGCAGCAACAGGAAATGTGAATTATTATGTGGATTATAATGGACATTTTTGTCAACCTCTAAAATCTATACATTTTAAAGGAAAGTTATTCTGCGACAGGGTGATCAAATGACGCCCCCTCATTATGACAACCATGACACAAAAATATGTTGATAATGTATGTGCTTGAAAAGAAGGCCAGCATTCGTAATATAGCAATAACCTCTAATTGTAAAAGGTCAATTATAAACCAACCGGACGCTTAATTTCAGCACCTTGGTCGGTGACACGGGGACTTCCATTAGGCCTACTGCCATTGTACGGCCTCAAAGCCTTATCAAATATCAATACAAACATGTTCAATTGTAACAACCAACTTTGATTTCATACAAAAACATACATTTATACATGAATCACTGGACATACTGTTAATATTTTAAATTCAACCAAGATTTCTGAAAGCTGTTCAAAACGAAACCATATCGTCATACTGTTTCAGAACCACGTTTTCCTCCTCATTGGAGAGCTTTAGAGCGTGCATGACAGACTGCACAGTCGCGTGATTCGTGGCACGGAAACTCTTTCCGAGTGGGAACGGACAGGAGCTCTTGCAGTAGTAAGCATTGTAACCCCGTGGAGAAATGATCCAGCCAGCCCAGCCGATTACCTCGAAGTCCCCAAGGAGGGGGATCCGCTGGCATGACATGGGGCGGCTGCGGGGATAACTTGATGCTGCGCATTTCCGCCTGCTCCTGCTGTCTTGAGGCGATACCTTTGGACTGTCAGGTGTTGTGGCGTGGCTGAAATGTCCGACAAAAATGTAAATGAGAAATAAATATATCAGAATTGTAATAATCTTTGACGGTTACAACAGCAAACCTCCACATTTCTCAGAATATAATTTGATAATTGACAGCCGAGCAATATGGTAGAAATGTCTGGGCTAAACGTTCTATGATGAACTAAGTCCAATTCATAGCAAAGAATCAGAGAAACATTTATTTTCAAAATGTAATTATCCCTGTTTGTTTCATTCAGACCTGCAAATAGTCATAGGCACATTATTAAATGTAATCATCCCGCACACCAGATTATAAAACATGTAATGAACAAAATGAAAGACAGCTACAAAAGTTAACTGGTCAAAAAGTCGTGGTCGAAAAATATGAGGTCACTTGGCGTTCCATTATGGTGCAAATGACTCCAAAACTTATAAATGTCCGCCATTGCGGATTGTCTTCATAAATCCATCAGACATGGACACCCACTGCATCAACTTGGAGAAGAGAACCGGACCTGAGGATTGGAGCTTCGAGGTCACACTGCCACCTGCAGTGGACCCAGTGCATCTTCAGAGACCCTTGCAAAGGGTCTTACTAAAGAGATCCAGAAGACAATTAAGGAACTGCTGGACTCCGGTGTGGCCACTGGCAACTGGCGCAGCTCCCAATGTCCACGACATGAAGCTCACGCCAGAGATCCTGGAGGTGATTGAGAACCCTGGTGCACGTGGAACCGGCACCCCGCCCAGCTGACCATTCTATGTATTGCTGCGGCTGCCCTGTAACTAAGCGCCGACTCAGATGTACTACCAGACGGAGAGCTGGATGAGCTACACCGAGCAGGCTACGTCCAAGGACGAGGAGGGATGATGACTATTAATCTTTTCTTTCTTCTTTTTTTTAATCTATTGATGTGAGGTTGAAGGTCTGTAGGGCTTGCACATAGTGGGGTCCATAATGAAATAAATAAATAATACAAATACTGAGCTATATTTTATGCTAAAAAAACACATGAAATAGTATTTTATACTAAAACAATTGCTCAGAGAAAGAGATTTAAGACCTTAACAAATCATTTTAAAAATCGCAAAAAGATAGTGGTCAAAATGATTGACACTCCTGCATTCAATACTCCATAGCAACAACAAAAAAAAGCTCTATTGTCACATACACTAGATAGATGCAGTGAAATGTGTTGTTTTCCAAGGTCAGCCACAGTAGTACGGTGACCCTGGAGCAAAGTATGGTTAAGTGCCTTGCTCAAGGGCACATCGACAGATTTTTCACCTTGTCACTTCGGGTATTCAAACTAGCCACCCAACGCTTTAATGACTAGGTTACCTGCCACCCACTCTTCACCAAGTACCAGGACATTTTAGCTAAAAACCTGGTTGACTCTGCCAGGAGGCTGACACTTGGCCGCAAGTGGATCTTCCAGCAACACAATAACCCCAAGCATTATTTTTTATTTTTTTTCACCTTTATTTAACCAGGTAGGCTAGTTGAGAACAAGTTCTCATTTGCAACTGCGACCTGGCCAAGATAAAGCAAAGCAGCGTGAACAGACAACACAGAGTTACACATGGAGTAAACAATTAACAAGTCAATAACACAGTAGAAAAAAAGGGGAGTCTATATACATTCTGTGCAAAAGGCATGAGAAGGTTGGCGAATAATTACAATTTTGCAGATTAACACTGGAGTGATAAATGATCAGATGGTCATGTACAGGTAGAGATATTGGTGTGCAAAAGAGCAGAAAAGTAAATAAATAAAAACAGTATGGGGATGAGGTAGGTAAAAATGGGTGGGCTATTTACCGATAGACTATGTACAGCTGCAGCGATCGGTTAGCTGCTCAGATAGCAGATGTTTGAAGTTGGTGAGGGAGATAAAAGTCTCCAACTTCAGCGAGTTTTGCAATTTGTTCCAGTCACAGGCAGCAGAGAACTGAAACGAAAGGCGGCCAAATGAGGAGTTGGCTTTAGGGATGATCAGTGAGATACACCTGCTGGAGCGCGCGCTACGGATGGGTGTTGCCATCGTGACCAGTGAACTGAGATAAGGCGGAGCTTTACCTAGCATGGACTTGTAGATGACCTGGAGCCAGTGGGTCTGGCGACGAATATGTAGCGAGGGCCAGCCGACTAGAGCATACAAGTCGCAGTGGTGGGTGGTATAAGGTGCTTTAGTGACAAAACGGATGGCACTGTGATAAACTGCATCCAGTTTGCTGAGTAGATTGTTGGAAGCAATTTTGTAGATGACATCGCCAAAGTCGAGGATCGGTAGGATAGTCAGTTTTACTAGGGTAAGTTTGGCGGCGTGAGTGAAGGAGGCTTTGTTGCGGAATAGAAAGCCGACTCTTGATTTGATTTTCGATTGGAGATGTTTGATATGAGTCTGGAAGGCGAGTTTACAGTCTAGCCAGACACCTAGGTACTTATAGATGTCCACATATTCAAGGTTGGAACCATCCAGGGTGGTGATGCTGGTCAGGCGTGCGGGTGCAGGCAGCGAACGGTTGAAAAGCATGCATTTGGTTTTACTATTAATCAAATTACACAAATAAACGGTTAATTGACCACTAAATAAACATGTTGCAATGGCCATCTCAGTCTCCGGACTTGAACCCCATTGGAAACCGGTGGTTTGGATAAAAAAAGGGCAGTCCATACCCGCAGACTAAGGATATCAAGGATCTGGAAATTATCTGCATGGGGGAATTTCCCTCCCAATGTGTTCTCCAATCTCATAACACATTTTAGAAATAAGATCAGGGTTGTTATCCTCACAAAAGGAGGGTGATTGAGTATTGAAAACAGGGGTGTCAATACTTTGACCACTTTTTTCGTTGAGGAATTGTATTAGTATATCAGAATATAATTGCATACAATATAGCTCAGTATTTGTATTATGTTGCTCATCATTATCAAGGGTGTCAATAATTATGTACCCCACAGTTGTTCTGTGTCTGAATTTATATAAAAAATGAAATTCTGACCAGCTAGTTTACCTTGATTTAGTGATCGATTAGTGGTTGAGCATCTTCCATCGCCTGAGAATATAACTACTGTAGGTAGGCATTCTCCTCGGGTGATTCTCTCTGTCTCTCAGAAAACGGCAGGACTGACTCAATCCACTTACCCGATGGCAGTGTAATACCAACCTGAATCCCATTATTCTCCTCGCTGTTGCGAATCCTGCAAATCCACTTGGACACCTGTCATTGGGGAAACAAAATATGTGATTATTGAAAAAGTCGAGTTTAAATATGATTTGCTGAGATAAAATATTCTTACCGTTTGTGTGACGTTGAAGACTTTCCATCCGTAGGTGTATAAAGGTAACAGTCTTGACGTGATTAGATTCCATCTCCAAGGTTTCGCTCTGCTGTCTAACACCTCATAGAGGTCTACCTGTGCGCAAAACATGCATTAGGCTAAACAGTACACTAATTATATCGAGTTTTTTCAACACGGTTAAAAGTCTATATTTCCAACTAACCTTGTAGAAATGGGGTCCATTATGACTTCCCAAGGCAAAGTCGTTTTTTTTGCCTGAACCAGTGAATTTATACATTGATCATTCTCTAATCTCTACAAAATGAGAATACATTTAAGAAATTACACCTTCCACCAACATGCATAAAAATAATAATAATGAATTGTGTTAAAATAACAAGTCTGCAAGTTTTCCCCTTCAAGATAATTTAAGTATTTTTTCTTCATTATTTTCAAACATGCTTGGGCACAAAAGTAACATCAGCCGTGCGTAAGTATGCGTTTGTTGATAACGCACCTCTGTCCTCGAAGCTCCGCGCCACATTGTCCTCTAATTTTTCCTGGTTCCCGGGATTCCACTGTTCCACTGCGTTGAACAAGTCCAGCATGATCTGGGATGCCTTTCGTCTAATGATATAGTTAAAAATGGCCACGGTTCTACGCTGTAATATGGGGACGAGACAGACGCATAATGCTTGTAATATCATTCAAGCGATAGCCTACTGAGCCCGAATGGTTATGGGTCAGTGATTAAGCTATCACCGCTGTTGGTAGGCACTGTCCTGAGTGTGATGGACGATTGGACAATTGGAGCTCTATGAATGAATGTATAACGGATTTAAATACTGAAGTAGCACCCCCTCAAACAGACAATTAATAATTTGGCCAACAGATTGCAGGTTGGCCCAAATAAGAGGGTAATTTGACCTATTCGTCTGACCCAACCGCTTTCCCTTTTCACAAAAGATACATTATTAAATTGTTATGAAATCGAATGGAAATAGAAAACTAAACTTTATAAGACACGACGTGATAAGTAAATAACTAGGCCTGTTGATCTCTCACATTATACCTTAATTTTAAGATATCCTATGGTAGATTATTCACGCTGCGAGTAGCAAAAAGACGAAATGACGTCCTCGCATCATGAACTAGAAGACAACTTTTTTTCTCAGTATGTTCTCGCTGATTTCTGTAGTGTGTTTTCAGTTATCTGTATTGAGGCCAGTTGGCCCTCAAATGAACGAGAGTACACAAACCTTTGACGCAAATGAAAACGGAGGTTTTACTTGTCCCTACGCCGGACTCTCCGTTTGGGCATTGTCTGTTGATTGACTCACAGGATGACGTACTAATGAATGGAGGTGTCACCAAATCCAATGATCTGTGTATACGCATTTGAAATGATTCGTGGATTGTCTTCAATCAAGGGTGATGAAGAAAACAAATTCTTAAAATCATCTCACTGATCAATGGGGCTTCCACTTACAATGTATTTAATCAATTCAAAGTCATCTGCTACAAAATGATGATCCCCTCATTTGGAGGCAATTATTATCAGTCACGGGCCTTGTTATTACGCACTTGGGCCCGCACGTGGCCGTCCATGGGCAGATGACGTCTATGTGAATTTATTGAATTGGATGTATCAAACATTTCACCGTATGCATATTTTCCATTATACATATCGATCATAATACCGAAAAGTATATTTGCCAGACACCCACAACACGGGCATAAAAACGTTGAATAAACAGCAGTGAAAGTGGACAGTTGCACAGGGGACCCTGCATGTGTGTAATCGACAGCGCATGGTACATGGAACCCTCCTCTGTGGCCAATAAACTTGAGTTTGTGGAACACCTGAAGTGTTTTGATTGACCATGTGCCTATTACTGATAAACTTGAAGAGAAGCCATATGACGTGGATGGCATCTCATAGCACGTTATTTTGTATCGGATCGTATAATAGCGACCTTATCTCTGCCTTGGTTCTTGGTTGAATTGCCAGTAGTCTCATGTATGCAGTAGATGGCGCCATTGGCCAAAGCATAAATTGGTGCTTGTTACTCACTTTGCATGAGCCTCTGACGTAATCATATTAGGGGATCCTTGTCACGGAGTGGGCAATAACTTAGTAAAAATATTGCACATTTCCCTCGTTAACCGATCTGTCAATTCATGATCATTCAAGTTAATAACATAACACTTTATTATTGGAAATTAGCATATTTTAGCACATTTGGATAGCCTGCTTGTAGGAGAGATGAGATTGAAAATGGTACAACAGTTACAGACCTGCCTATGGCAAGGTCCAAGGTGAGGGTGTGGGCCTGTAACAGTCAGGAGTCTCCCACAGGGCTGCAAGGTCTAACCCCCCAAAATAGGGGCACTGGGGCAGGGTGCTAGAGGCTACATCTGAGAGCACTACCCATGTGTTAATGACCTCCCCTGTCCCCTCTATGTTAAACACTTCTGTAGGCCAACCAGAAACACATGGAAATAATTGTAAAACTAATGTGAGTGCTGATGTTGTTCTATTAGATATGTGAGTAGAAAATACAATCGTTGCTAAAGTGGAAACATACCTTCACGGCATGGTGTTTTGTGTTCTTAGTGACTCCATTCTCTGTGACCTAAAAGTAAGTGCAGGACAGGGGTCTAGAGGTCAAACGTGGTTCAATGTGGCGAGAGAAGCCCATTAGGTTACAGAAGCTACAGACCCTTTTCCTCATTGCTCTTAGTTACAGTTTTCCCCTTGTTTGTCAAGTTGAGCAACTTTCCTTTGATTAGTCTCCCTCTTATCATATAAATGTGTTTATATGTTTATGAAGGTGTTTCCTATGAGTATAGACATAATGTATTTGTGACTGTGTAAAAAGGGTAATGTGAACTAACTAACTTTTTGTACATTGTGCTGGTCCGTACAATTGACCTTATTTTAGCACCCAAAAAACATAATACTTCCAGATCAACTGTAATATCAATACCATTGTAAAGCACAATTTCTCCCCTTTCCAACAAAATCAATGATGAGACCTTCATGATGCCCATCTCTGCATGATTCTTGAAGGAAATAAGCTCCATCGGGTCTTTTTAAAAATGGCGGGTGGGGAAGCAAAACCTAGTGATAGTGAGAAGGAGAGATGTCGTGTGGGGAAACGGCTTTTTTCACTCGATCTGTCCAACTTATCCCCTTATCGCCTTTAAAATTTAAATAAAACACTATAAAGAGTTTATATAATGTGTCATTACGTACTTATTTGAAGGTTTGTGTCGAATTTTAATCAGATTTTTAGGGCGGTGCTAAAGTGATCTTCAGAAGTAAACAGCGGCTTTTGAGAGTCATGATAGCTTGCAGTGATGATACAAAAAATTACTAGGTATCTCCCCTCACCCTGTCCCTGTCCCTTTCTTGTTTTTGAGAGAAGTGCTCCACCTGGTGGAGAGAGCCTGTAAGACAGAATGAATTGCTTTATGCGTGCTGTACGTTATGCCATGGCACGTCACGATGGGGTCAGCGTCGGAGGGGTCCGTTTTTTCCAATACTATAGAGCCATTACCATGTCAATCAACGCTTGGATAGAAACGTAGTTCACACCCCAGATTTTGATGTCAACACAGTCGCTACAGTCCCATTAATTTTCTTTGCAGCCTTGTTTAAATGTCGCGGTTGCGCACATTTGTACGGAATGGGGTTAGCGCACGTTAACGTCTCTGGGCAAGAAGCAGCGAAGTTATAGAATGCAAAATCAGGTGTAGGTTTGTTAAATGAGGTGATACAAAATTAAGCTTGGCAAAAGTATTTTGGAAAAGATTCAAAACAACAGTCAAAAAACAAACTAAAAATAAATACAAAATAATTGTATGGATTAGGCCTAAATAGGCATTCCTGCCAATCAATACATGTGGGGCCTACCAGGACCTGACCAGCCTCCCCATGAGGAATTTATTTCAACACTGGTAAAGGCCAGATAACAGCAAAACACAGGTATATATATATATTTGGACCCAGCCATTATACCAATGTGCCCCACAATCTAATTACATATTTAAAAAATATACAAACTAGCACAATCCCATAACACACACTTATCATAATAAGTTGTCTAGACCATACACTGGGTAAACACATTTTCATCATACATTTAGAGTACTCTTATCACACAAATTAGTTTCACATAGACTTAATTTCAAACAAAACAGAGTGGGGCGCACACCCGTTTTGGCCACAAATACTGGCACTCATCCGCGTGCGCTCCAGACACGGTGGAGTAGGACTACAGGTCCAGCATGCTGGCAACAATCGACGATACAGTATGTAATGAGATGACATGAGATGAGATAAAGGAAACCTCTCCCTGATAAAGGAAACCTCTCCCAGTGTTTGGGAATGTTATTGAGCCTTTAAACACTGCATCCACTCGGATAATCAAAAAGGCAGATTCAAATGACATAGAATAGTAGAAGAAACAAATGTTTGCTCAACAAAATAAACTGGCAATGTTAGCAAGCTTAAAATGAAACCGGGCTGTAAATAATGTCTGGCATTTGGGAAAACGACAACGATCAATGCATAACGTGCAGGGGGAAATGAATAGGCAACAGAACGTGCATTAAACTATTTAGAGGGATGAATGCATATCGGGGGTGGAGTGACTAGACTTCAACTTGCATTCTCACCTCCAATCACCCAAATCAGTTCATTTGAATTTCAGAAAGTGGCCAAGCCCCAGGTAAACATCTCTATTGTCTATGATTTATGATTTATTTACATTCAGTACTACACCACATCCCCACACCTCTGACTAATCAAAGTCAAGCACATGTAATTGCCCTGTTAAGGTAACATGATAGGCTACTTGAGATGCCTCCAAAACCCCCTCTGCATTCCCCAAATATCAGCGCTAGCAGGGGTGCTGCTGTATTTTGGTGTACTGTGGGGGCTTTCTGGCATTCGGTAACCTCGTTTCACTGAGTGGGAAAGCATATCTCTGTCTTACCCCGACACTGCACCACATTAATGAAGAAGAGACATTGGATCCAGACATCATCCCTAATCCCAAAAATTTCTAGTCCCCATTAATCTTGATTATATTGAAGAGGGAAAGGCAGGAACACGGTGTGTCTGAAAGCAGACAGAAGTGGAGAGGGGTTGTCATTTTTTTACAGGGCTACCGAGACAGAGTTACTCTCTCCTCTCTCCTGTCTGTCTTTAGCAGCAGACTCTGGGACAGCCATGGGGATCAGCCTTGCCACCTAATACGGCTATATTTAAGACTGGGACCAGCCACTGACACTTTAATGAGATAGAGATTAGGAGTATTTATTATGTCTAAACAGCCTGGAAATGGAAAAGAGGGGAGACTGTGGAATGGTGGGTTAAGAGTGCGACAGTATGCACCTAGTATCTCCATTTCAGAAGAGCTCTGGAGTAACCCCTATAACCCTGTTAACCCTTGCCCACCTATACTAATCGAAGGGGACAAATGTGGACTGTCAGAGAGTATTCTAAAAATGTTGTGGCTGTCTCGTCTCCACCTCCCTGCATTGAATAGTTCCTCTGCTTTCGACAGACCATCTGCTTCAGTGGGTTAGAGTGGACCCACTGGTATCTCTGTGTCTGACCCACCTTTCAACACCTCGTACCTGGCACAGGAGCAGCCCCCCACCCCCCAAAACAAAACCACACACACTTGCTGCTGACCACCCGGTCACTGATAGACACGTCGGCATATGGTAAACAAACAACCCTGAGCAATGTTGACGGAGAAGTGCTGGGTGCTGTTTGTTGGTGTATTCAGGAAGGAGGGAAATTGACTATTTTATCTGTATGTTGATTACTGTTTGTTGTTGTGGATGACACTTCTTCAGCTTCTACACTGTCCAGTGGCATTTTTTGCATGTAAATCTTAGTGGGGCAAACGCCCCCTGATTTTTTTTACATGCATGCCAGCAAAGCCAGTACACAGTACAAAACAACACTAAATAATACATTAATTGCACTATAACGGTAACAAACAGTGCCCACAAACTATTAACCTGTTGAGTGTAGGGGGCAGTATTTTGATGTTTGGATGAAAAAGGTACCCAAATGAAACGGCCTATTTCTCAGGTCCCAGAATCTAGAATATGCATATAATTGTCAGATTAGGATGACAACACTCTAAAGTTTCCAAAACTGTCAAAATATTGTCTGTGAGTATAACATAGCTGATATTGCAGGTGAAAACCTGAGGAAAATCCAACCCGGAAGTGCGTTTTTTCCTGAAAGCTCTCTGTTCCATTGCCTGCCTTCGCTCCATTTAAAGGGATATCAACCAGATTCAGATTTCCTATGGCTTCCACATGTTGTGAACAGTCTTTAGACATAGTTTCAGGCTTTTATTTTGAAAAATGAGCGAGAAAGATCACATCTCGTCATTGGATGGCTGGGTGCCAGCAGCATTTTGCATGCGCAACAGCTTTGAGCAGACATTTTCTCTCTCTTCTATTGAAGAAGCTACAGTCCGGTTGAAATATTATCGATTACATATTGTAAAAACAACCTGAGGATTGATTATAAAAAACTTTTGACATGTTTCTATGAACTTTACGGATACTATTTGGAATTTTTGTCTGCCCGTTCGTGACCGCTCGAGCCTGTGGATTTCTGAACATAACGCGCCAACCAAATGGAGGTATTTTGGATATAAAAATAATCTTTATGGAACAAAATGAACATTTATTGTGTAACTGTGAGTCTCGTGAGTGCAAACATCCGAAGATCATCAAAGGTAAGCAATTCATTTTATTGCTTTTCTGACTTTCGTGGCCAATCTACATGGCTGCTAGCTGTTTGTAATGGTTTGTCTGCTGAGAGAGATGTTCGCCGAAAAGCTTTTATGAAATCTGACATGCCAGGTGGATTAACAACAAGCTAAGCTGTGTTTTGCTATATTGCACTTGTGATTTCATGAAAATATCATATTTTTAGTCATTTAATTAGAATTTGGCGCTCTGCAATTCAGCGGATGTTCAAGTTTTAAGACCTACATAAAGCTCCCAACAGCAGAACTATTTTCAGTGACTCCTTACCACTGCTACACCTGGCTATCAGCGGAGCCTTGTCTGGCAGCGACACAGTTCATTCAGCCTCATTTACTGCCTTTTAAAAAACATAGCTGATATGGCTGACTTGCTTAAACAAATGTGGTTTCTACTGACAATTGAGATGTACAAACTATTGCATAAGGGAACAATAAGTGTGTAAGAGGAAATTTCGATTAAATTAATGAGCGAGCTAAGATGGGCGTAGTCAATATAGCTATTTGTTAAGCACTTTTGAAATGTACAGCAACAGAATTCAGAACATGGGCCGTTCTGACAGTGTTGTCCCTGTACACCAAGTCAGAACCGTAGGATAAATAAAGGGGCATGTAAGCAGGCAATGAAAGCTCTTACAATATTCAATGATTACATTTCTCTAAAACAGGCTATAGACTACATGTGCACCACCAAGTCAGAACAGTAGGCTAAGTTATTAGAGGGAAAGGGACCAAATGATTAGGGTGAGGCACATGGGCCACTAACAGTTTAGTACACAACATACACTTAGTGTTACTTTCTTAGCTGCAGTATACATATACCCCTGGCATATTACATATTTTACAGTGCATTTTACAGTGCAAAGTATTCAGAGCCCTTCAATATTTCCACATTTTGTTACATTACAGCCATATTCTAAAATTGATTAAATAAAAAAATGTCCTCATCAATCTACACAGGATACCCAATATGACAAAGTGAAAACAGGTTTTTAAACAGAAATACCTTATTTACATAAGTATTCAGACCCTTTTGCCATGAGATTCGAAATTGAGTTCAGGTGCATCCTGTTTCCATTGATCATCCTTGAGATATTTCTACAAATTGATTGGAGTCCACTTGTGGTAAATTCAATTGATTGGACATGATCTGGAAAGGCACACACACCTGTCTAAATAAGGTGCCACGGTTGACAGTGCATGTCAGAGCCAAAACCAAGCCATGAGGCCAGTATTGGCCTTCATTGTTGTCAAAATCAAATGTTTACCTGTGGCCTATTTAGTGCTCAAGCTCTGATTTGACAAAACTGTAAACACAACTCACTGCTCTACACTCAGTTTGCAATTTAATAACACACTTTTAATAGCAAACTGTAAACATTGGTCTCTACATTGCTACACAATTTCCCCAATTGGCTTTCCACACTGACACATGTGAAAACACTTTTAGATAACGAGTTCACTTACAAAAATTGTGTCATAAAATTACAAACTGAGTGTAAAGCAGAGAACGCGCATTCCGTTTGGCACACTTGGTAAATGCAATGGCTACAAGTGTTAATGGTTTCAGAGAAAGTGCTTCAAGGATCCCTGTTAGTGTTTCAGAAAAAACTGTAAAACCAGACTTGGACCACACAGCCCCTCCACTGAATAGTAGGCTACTGATTGCTTTGCAACACTTGCAGTTAGCCACTGATTCCTTCCAAACCACTCATTGTTGAATTTGTGATTTCCATCTTGTGGTGTAATGTTTATGTCCAATGGCCGATCAGCACCGATATGTTTTATCTATAATTTCTCTTCATATGACAAGGATTGAAATAGATTTGCTAGTAGATTGTCGACATGATTCATGATGATGAATGCTTGTCTAGCTTGCTAGCTAAGATTTTAAAAGTATGATGTTGACATGAGCAGTCCAATCAAAGCTATGGTAGATATAACTTGATTTGATGTCATTTTATCTGTGGCCAATGACTTTGAGCCTTCTTGGATGGACACTTCTAATGTAAATCTATGGCAGCACCCAAGGTGCTTCAATTTTCGAATTCTCCCCATAGAGTTTGCGGTGACGTAGTGTCCCTATGAGTGACAGAACACTGAGCCAACCACGGCACAACTAGAGAACATTACCAACCCCTACACTCTGTATTTTCCACTGGCTGCCCCACCACCACAGAAAGCACTGAGCTAGGCTGAAACACTTGCATCTTGGAGCTGCCTTACTCAAGAAAGCAAAAAAGAGATCATGATTTAAAAAAAAACATTTTTATCTTTCAATAAACTGACATGTAATAACATGCAAAACAGGTGGTGAACTGCCCCACCTGCCTTTAATGGCGGGTCGCCACTGACACTGTCCCATGCTGGGCGGTAAGGATGATTCTTGTTAGTCATAACACGCGTCTGGCTGTGTATCCTATTCTGTCACACTACCTCGTTCAGTATTAAGCTTGGTTCTGTTACAGGTGGATAGATACTAATCTAATGCCTAGACCGAGACAGCCATCCCAGACAAAGGAGAGACATAAGCCCCAGTGCCTTATCCTCCATGGACAGACTTCCAACAGGAGCATTAGTGTAATACTCACTGCAGCCTTAGCATGAATATCACAGGAAATCCTAATCAGCTTCAATAGATATGATGAGTTATATTATTGGGAGAAAAGAAAGAAAGCCAGTCTGGACATATGTTACATTTGACCTTGACATGACTGAAATAAATGCAGAATTAGGCGTTTTAGAACAAGGAAGCCAGCCAGTAAGAGAGGGAATAAAAGTGAGAGAGAAATACTAAAGAGTTTGTAAGAGAGAGAGAAAATAGAGAGAAAATTAGAAATTGTGTGTTTTATTTTGTCCTGGATGTTCCTCATTAACTTACATCCTCTACCTCACCAAAATATTATTACTCTTTTGTGCTTATTGGACAAAGAAGCTAGTGAGAGGTCACTGACTAGTGAGCACACTCCCTTGGACCGTCACAGGCATTTTAAACCTGGGGCGAGAAGGAGGGAGGGAAGTTGAAGGGGCATGAGTGTGTGCACGTGTGTGTGCATGTGATTGGTCCCCCTTTACAGATTCCAGACCTTCGTCTATCCCCGCTCCTGCATAAACACAGAAACGTCATATCAGATATAATCTGATATTATCTCAGTATGGATCCTCCTCTGGATCTTGATCCAGGCCTTTGCATGTCAGGGAAGGTTCCTCATGTGGCTATTCACAATGAAAATGATCAGATTGTCCATTTAGAAATCTCACTTTATTTTTCATTGTTTAAGCAGAAAACCAGTAGGTGGGTTAGTTAGCGTCGGTGCTAAATACAGGATGAGTCTGTTCAAGGACGGTGTAATTGACTACGCTTTCCTGCTGTGTGTGTGTGTGAGAGAGACTGTGCTTTACTTTTTGTTCTCCTATGTGTTCTCAAGTCTCAAACTTCGGCGTAGCCGCCTCACCTTTTTAACATTTTAGAAGGGCTAGACGCTACTTCATATGGGAAATCGTTGCGGTTTATATGATTTTCCCGATCGCTGAAATGTGCAGTGTTATTATTTTCTACTCTGTTATTATGTTTTCAATATCAGCAGAACAGGGGAGTTATTACATTTTCCTGTTTCTAATTACATTGGTAATTACTCTAGCCAGCCAACAGCAGCCGATGCCCAGCACACTGACTGGAGGACTGAGAAAAAGTATGTGTGTGTATAGGCCTGTGTGCCAGTGGGTTCAGACTGGTGCCAGTGCTGGAACAGAGGGTTTAGAAGGGGAAGAAGGGTGGCGGGGTGAACGTGGAGAGTCATGGGGTGGAGCAGTGGGGTGGTCAGGGTACAGGCCACTGGTGTGCCAACATCCACAGAGCACTGTGGCTCTAGGTCTGCAGCACTGCGGTGATGTGGATTAAGGAGAACTTGGGCAAATATACTAAAGGAGCCTCATTATTCTTTGTGTGTCCAGTGGCTCCATTGGCTTTAGGCCTCCAAGACACGTGTAGTAGTTAACTGGTTTTGTTTGCTTGTTTTTATGTACTATGGGCATGGAGGCACAGTACTTACTTGTCTGTGTGTGTGTGTGTGTGTGTGTGTGTGTGTGTGTGTGTGTGTGTGTGTGTGTGTGTGTGTATGTGTGTGTGTGTGTGTGAGTGTGCGTGTGCGTGTGCGTGTGTGTGTGTGTGTGTGTGTACTTCAGCTGGCACTCGATGCATTGATCAAAGATCCCTCAACTATACAAGCTATCTGAAAGAAATCTCTTACTCCTTTTGTGAGACTTTAAATGGTTGTTTACATGAACTGGTCAGAGGTTTGAATGACGTTTTGTTCACATGGTGCGAGGAGAGCCTTTTGTTGAGAAGTTGGAACCTTGCCTATCTCACCGTTAATTTGTCGTTATTTGTCTTTTCTTTTTCTTTCTTACACGTGTTAACAAATGCAGCTGTATTTGTTGTATATTTTGTTTAATTTGATTCGGATCCCCAATAGCTGTTGCTAAAGCAGGAGCTACTCTTCATGGGGTCCACACAAATCGTAAAATATTACATAATTCAGAACATCAATATACAAGAACAGCTAACTTACAGTGCCTTGCAAAAGTTTTCGGCCACCCTTGAACTTCGCGACCTTTTGCCACATTTCAGGCTCAAAGTCCAGACCTGAATCCAATCGAGAATCTGTGGAAAGAACTGAAAACTGCTGTTCACAAATGCTCTCCATCCAACCTCACTGAGCTCGAGCTGTTTTGCAAGGAGGAATGGGAAAAAATGTCAGTCTCTCGATGTGCAAAACTGATAGAGACATACCCCAAGCGACTTACAGCTGTAATTGCAGCAAAAGGTGGCGCTACAAAGTATTAACTTAAGGGGGCTGAATAATTTTGCACGCCCAATTTTTCAGTTTTTGATTTGATAAAAAAGTTTGAAATATCCAATAAATGTTGTTCCACTTCATGATTGTGTCCCACTTGTTGTTGATTCTTCACAAAAAAATACAGTTTTATATCTTTATGTTTGAAGCCTGAAATGTGGCAAAAGGTCGCAAAGTTCAAGGGGGCCGAATACTTTCGCAAGGCACTGTATATGAGCTTGGAGTGGAAAAGACCTGGGAAAAACCGAGAGAGCAGGAGATAAATCAGAGAGTGAAAATAATTTGGATATGCAACTTAAAAGTTTTATATCACGACCTGAGAACTTTTGGACATCAGAGCAATGTTGAGGGAATCCTATTTGAGTCAGAAAAATAAACTCATATGATAGACAAGCTATACAAAATCTTGCAAGGAGCCTATCCAACTGATAATCTATTAGAAAAATAAAATAAACAATTGTAACCAAGACTTCAAAATAACTGATATTGGCAGAGTATGGAGGGAGTGTTGGAAAGTAACAAATTAAATTGGTTAACCTTTTCACATGTGAGTTCCAAATATGTCATATTTGTTTATACCCCCTTTTTCTCCCCAATTACGATCTTGTCTCATCGCTGCAACTCCCCAACTGGCTCAGGAGAGGCGAAAACCACACTCCTTAACACCCACCCACTTAACCCAGAATCCAGCCGCACCAATGTGTCGGAGGAAACACTGTTCAACTGACGACCAGAGTCAGCCTGTAGGTGTCCAGCCCGCCACAAGGAGTCGCTAGAGCACGATGAGCCAAGTAAAGCCCCGCCGGACAACCCTCCCCTAACCCGGACGATGCTGGGACTGCCGGTCACGGTTGTGACACAGCCTGGGATCAAACCTGGGTGTGTAGTGATGCCCGAAGCCTCCAGCGATGATCCATGGCCCGAAGCCTCCAGTGATGATCCATGGCCCGAAGCCTCCAGTGGTGATCCATGGCCCGAAGCCTCCAGTGGTGATCCATGGCCGAAGCCTCCAGTGAAGATCCGCAGTCCAGTCTACAGCGACGGTCCCCAGTCCGGAGCCTCCAGTGACGGTCCCCAGTCCGGAGCCTCCAGCGAGGGCTCCCAGTCAGGAACCTCCGGTGACGGTTCCCAGGCCGGAGCCTCAGGCGACGATCCACGCACAAGAGGCGCCACCGAAGTGGGGGGAGCGGGGTCTGCATCCTGCACCGGAGCCTCCACCGAGATGAAATGCGCACCCGGACCCTCCCCTATAGGTTCAGGTTTGCGGCCGGAGTCCGCACCTTCGGGGGGACCTGAGTTTGTGGGATCTTGTTTTTGTACTGTTGCTTTCCAGCACTACGGAACTTTAACTTCGTTTATTATTATTTTTTTGGTGTCATCAATAAAAGAAAGATGTACGCTTACAACGCTGTGCCTTGGTATCCATTTCTAAACGACCGTAACACTTTCCATATATTTGCAAGTAGATTTAAGTCAAAACAGTAACTCAGAGACTCAGGAACTTTCACTGCCTTTTTGATAAGCAACTCCAGTATAGATTTGGCCTTGTTTTTTAGGTTATTGTCCTGCTTAAAGGTTAAATCATCTCACAGTGTCTGGTGGCAAGCAAACTGAACCAGCTTTTCCTCTAGGATTTGGACACTGTTTAGTTACAGTTTCTTTTTTATTCTGAAAAACTCCCCAGTCCTTAACAATTACAAGCATACCCATAACATGACACACCCACCAAATGTATATATATAGAGAGAGTGGTACTCAATAATGTGTTGTATTGGATTTGTCCAAACATAACACTTTGTATTAAGGACAACATTTGCATTGCTTTACCACATTTTTTTGCAGAATTAATTTAGTCCATTGTTGCAAACAGGATGCATGATTTGGAATATTTGTATTCTGTACAGGCCTCCTTCTTTTCACTCTGTCTATTAGGTTAGTATTGTGGAGTAACTGCAATGTTGTTGATCCATTCTCAGTTTTCTGCTATCATAGCCATTAAACTCTGTAACTATTTTAAAGTCACCATTGGCCTCATGGTGAAATCCCTGAGTGGTTTCCTTCCTCTCTGGCAACTGAGTTAAGAAGGACGCCTGTATCTTTGTAGTGACTGGGTGTAATGATACACCATCCAAAGTGTAATTAATAACTTCACCATGCTCAAAGGGATATTCAATGTCTGCTTTTTTTAATTTTACACCCATCCACCAAAAGCTGCCCTTCATTCTGAGGCATTGGACAACCTCCCTGGTCATTGTGGTTGAATCTGTGTTTGAAATTCCCTGCTCGATTGAGGGATCTTACAGATAATTGTATGTGTGGGGTACACAGACGAGTTAGTCATTAAAGAAATCATGCTTATCACTATTATTGCACACAGTGAGTACACACAACTTATTATGTGACTTGTTGTGTAGAGACCGATGCTGGAGATGTGAAGCAGGTACGGGGATGTGAAGCAGGTACAGGCGTAGCAGCCTGACGAGCCGGCTGGGCGTAAAAACCTGACAATCCGGCTGGGCGCCTTCCGATCCAATCGGGGCAAGAACCTCTCGAGCCAGCTAGGGCGTGACAGCCCGACGAGCTGGCTTAGGCACCCCCGGTTCCATCGGTGGCGGCCTCCGGACCCGACGTCACCACCAACCGGAACACCAGCACTCCCCAATGCTTCGTATGATGGCTTCAGCATTCTGTAGGGACCGACGCTGGAGATGAGAAGCAGGTACGGAGAGTCAACATTTATTCAGGGACAGATGGGTAACAAAACAGGAACAGCATCAGCACACAGGTAAATGACAGAGGTGATTGAGTCCAGGTGAGTCCAATAATTACTGATGCGCGTGACGGGGGGAAGGCAGGTGTGCGAAATGGTGGTGGCAGGAGTGCATAATGCTGGGAAGCCTGGCACCTTCGAGCGCCAGGGAGGGGGAGTGAAATTTTACTCCTGAACTTATTTAGGCTTACCATAACAAAGAGGTTGATTACTTATTGACTCAAAACATTTCAGCTTTTAATTTGTAATTCATTATTTAAAACATTTGTAAAACATTATTCCACTTTGACATTACAGAGTATTGTGTGTAGGCCAATGACCAACAAAATGTAGAAAAAAGTCAAGGGTGTGAATAGTTTCAGAAGGCACTGTATATATAACCTTGATATAAGATATAACCTAAGATATAATGTCATGTATAACCTCGTCAGTCAGGGGCCAAGCTATAGGAGAGAGACATTTGGACCCCCCCCAATAATGACATCAGCAGCTGTTGACCAATGGCCACGCTGGACCATCCCCCTCAGCATCCCCCAGCTGGGCTCATCGCTCACTGCCTGTGGCAAGTGGTAATCGCCCCTGCATATGGAAGACATACAGTACACCATAAACCTCAATTTCTCATATCTTCCCAGCCTCTCCTCCCACTGATGTAGTGCTGATTTCCTAATGGGGCCCCAGTCATTTGGACAGCAGTTTATACGCCATGTGTTCTGTTCACTTGGATCCTCATCAAAATGTCCCACCTTCAGATGGGATGAGGAGTGAGGAGACAGATAGTCAATCGCTGTACATCCATGGCCTGATTCTTTGTGTGAGTGTGTTTATTATGAACTGAGCGATGAAATGCATACATTGTATGTGTGTGTGAGCATGAGCGTGTGTTTGCATGTGATAAATGTTTGAATTAATCAATACTTTTATTTCTCAGTAACCATGAATCTATCACCCCGGCCACACCGCTCGCGTTGCAACATAAATGTAGAAATCTATATTATTAATTTATTGCACCTACACTGCTCGCACGCGTCAGCGAGCGGCTGCGTTGCCAAGGGCTAAAAGAGAAGTCAATTATATTTGTGACGCAGATCGCGCTGCAAGTCCTGCCTCTCCCATCTCCTCATTGGTTTATAGAAGCAGATACCCACGTGCCATCTCGTCATTGGTTATACCCACGTGGGTGATTGAAAGACAAACTGTGTTGTTGGTCGTCGTGGTAATACTATGACAGTTTAGATGCCAATCACCATATAAGTTCAAAGAAGAAAAAGCCTGGAAGGAGGAGAGATGACTAGAAACGATTCGGTTGACCATTTTATGTGTGGATTAATTGTTGGAGTAGAAGACCTTGTGCATTTCAGGTAAAATAACAAATCAATGTTTATGTCCCAGGACAAATTAGCGAGCAACAGCAAGCTAGCTAAATAGGAACAATTAGCTAGCAAGTGCAAGCTAGCTAGCTAAATTGCCATAAATGTTAAATAATTTTCGACCTGTCCCTAAATTAATGTAATTGGTTCAGAGTTTGTTTTGATATTTTCACCAGCGTGTCGTGATCGACAAAATGACGCACGCACACAGCCGGTTTGGGTTCCATGTTAGAAGAATAATGTTTTTAATTGAATATGCCAACAAGGTGGTAAAACATCTTGTAAGGTTGTAGTTTGTGACTCTTGCAGATCTCTGAGCGATGTTACATAGGGATTTAATCCAATTGCTCATAGACATATGATGACAATGCGATTCCCAGGAATAAATGATGCACTCTTTTCAGAGAGAGAGAGAGAGAGAGATGCAGACATAGAAAGAGCGAGAAATACAGATGGAGACCTGCTGAGGGACTTGGGCCAGCCTTTTCCCCAGTAACCTGTGGCACACACAGAGAGGGGTTGTGTTTGGGGTGGTTACAGTTGTGCTGCCTGGCAGCCGGACCATTTGGAGGGGCCCAGTTAGGTACACAGGTAGGACACGGTTGTCTGAAGGGTGGATTTGTCATTTCCTGCCAAGCGGAGACGTGATTCTCCGTAGCCCTGCCTCTCCTCTCGCTGCTGGCAGCCTCCCCTCGGCTCTGTCTCTGATTTCCCCCCCAAATGAAACATGTATATTTTTCTTACTGCAGACAAAGGCAATAATTCCAAAAGGCAAATCAAAAGATCATGATCCAAGCTTTTTTTCTCTTTTCACTCTGGCGGATTGTGGTTTGTTATAAAGCCCATGAAACATCTGAGAAGGCCCCTATTTCTAAATAAGCCCAGAGAGAGAGAGAGAGAGAGAGAGAGAGAGAGAGAGAGAGAGAGAAAGAGAGAGAGCGAGCGAGAAAGAGAGAGCGAGTAAGAGAGAAAGAGAGAGAGGGGAGAGAGAAGAGAGAGACAGCTTCTCCAGGCTAGAGAAACTGGCCCTGAATGTCCCTGGGCTAGCACTACCAACTACCTCATACAGAGGATTTATAAAGTGTTTATATACAGTGCCTTCTGAGAGTATTCATACCCGTCAACTTCCACATTTTGTTGTGTTACAGCCTGAATTCAAAATGGATTCAATTGATTTTTTCCTCACCCTTCTACACACAATACCCCATAATGACAAAGTGAAAACTTGTTTTGAGAAATGTTTTTTTTTTAATGAAATGCAGAACTATCTCATTTACATAACTATTCACACCCCTGAGTCAATACTTTGTAGAAGCACCTTACAGCTGTGAGTCTTTCTGGGTAAGTCTCTAAGAGCTTTCCACACCTGGATTGTGCAACATTTGCCATGTTATTATTTTCAGAATTCTTCAAGATTTGTCAAATTGATTGTTGATCATTGCTAGACAACCATTTCCTGGTCTTACCATACATTTTTAAATAGGTTCAAGTCAAAACTGTAACTCGGACACTCAGAAACATTCACTGTCTTCTTGGTAAGCAACTCCGGTGTAGATTTTGCCATGTGCTTACATATTGTGCTGCTGGAAGGTGAATTCACCTCCCTGTCTGGTGGAAAGCAGACTGAACCAGATTTTTATCTAGGATTTTGCCTATGCTTAGCTCCATTCGGTTTATTTTTTTACCCTGAAAAACTCCCGTCCTTTACGATTACAAGCATACCCATAACATGATGCAGCCACCACTATGCTTGAAAATATGGACAGCGGTGCTCTGTAATGTGTTGCATTGGATTTGACCCAAACAGAACACTTTCTATTCAGGACAAAAGTTAATTGCTTTGCCAATTGTTTGTTGCAATCAGGATAGATTTTTGGGGAATATTTTTATTCTGTACAGGCTTCCTTCTTTTCACTCTGTCATTTAGGTTAATATTGTGGAGTAAGTGCAATGTTGTTGATCCATCCTCAGTTTTCTCCTATCCGCAGCCATTAAACTCTGTAACTGTTTTAAGTCACCATTGGCCTCATTGTGAAATTCCTAAGTGGTTTCCTTCCTTTCTGGCAACTAAGTTAGGAAGGATGTCTGCAACTTTGTAGTGACTGGGTGTATTGAGTCACCATACAAATTGTAATGAATAACTTCACCATGCTCAAAGGGAAATTCAATGTCTGCTTTTTATTTATATTTTTCTTTGCGAGGCAGTGGACAACCTCCCTGGTCCTTTGTGATTCAAACTGTTTGAAATTCACTGCTCGACTGAGGGACCTTACAGATAATTGTTAGTGTGGAGTACAGAGATGAGGTAGTCTTTCAAAAATCATGTTAAATACTATTATTGGACACAGTGAGTCCATGCAACTTATTATGTGATTTGTTAAGCAAATCTTTACTCCCGAATGTATTTATTCATAACAGAGCACAACAATAACACTTGGCTGATCTCTAGCACACAGCGGAGCATGTCTGGACCTGTGTAGTGGCTGGCTGGGTCGCTCTGACCCATGAGCACAGAGCACAGAGCGGGGAGCCCTGGAAACCCACAACAAAGGGGTTGAATATGTTTTGACTCAAGACATTTCAGCTTTTAATGTGTAATTAATTTGTAAAAACATAATTCGACTTCAACATTTTGGGGTATGGTGTGTAAGCCAGTTTCAGAAAATCTCAATGTAATACATGTTCAATTCGGGCTGTAAAAACACAATGTGGAAAAAATAAATGACTATGAGTGAATACTTTCTGAAGGCACTGTAAACGGTGTGCTGACCAGCACTGGCTTAATTGAAAAGATCATCTTGAGGTTCATACTGCAGAACTTGTTTAAGCGCAAGCCGATAACAGCTAGGTTCATTGCCATTATGCTTTACTAGAACTCTCTCTGAGTTCCCCCGAGAACATACCCGTGCTTGCTGCCAAAACGGATGCTGGCTGGATCACGACTATCTTCACTCCACCTTAAAAAAAAAAAAAAAAAGATCCTGTTTATTTGCTTACATAGTAACCCTCTTTGAGAGCACCGCAATGTTTTGTGAAAGCTAATATCGGGTAAATTCTCCGTGAAGTAGCCTGCCTTTCCCCAGGGCTGTTTTGGAGGAGGCCGTTTAGCCTGATACCTGTGATTACTTGGCCTGAAAACAAACAGTAGTTGTAATTTGTCAGATGAGGAAGGTTTTGCTTGATTTCTTACAATGAAATAGAGGGCTAGCTCAGTGCCAAAAGCAATAGAAAACCCCACAATTCTGATCTCAACACAACATTACCACAGCTTATAGCTCACAATGAGCCTGTAAGGGGAGAGACCACAGAGAGGTCAAAGGGAGGGGTTCTAGCCATGCACCATGCTAAGGAATCACTCCTCGATAGGACTAATGACTTACAGTACAGCAAGTGACAGTGATACATGTACTCTGGGTTACAGGCTCATGTCCACCACCATCTACTTAGGTGGACCACGGCGACCACCCTTTTCTCACTGAGCTAGATAATCATGTGGCTATTACATTTATTTACCTGTACTGGTACTTGAGAATTTAAGATAAAAACAATAGTTACCTGTATATCATCTGAAACTACAGATGTAGGATCTTCATTTGAGCCAGTTTGCTACAGCAGGAAAATAATCCTACAGTATCAGGAAATGTGAATTATTACGTGTATTATAATTCATTCTGATTTTTTTGTAGGGGTTGATACATTTTTTGTTAAAAGTCATATTAAGTCTGAAATTTCAAAGTGGAAATTAGAAGAAGCCTTTAAAAAATATAAAAAATAAAATACACTACAAGTTTGCATCTCCTGAATTCTCAGCAACAAAAGAGTCATCAAATTAAGATCCTACATCTAAGTCTGTTTCTCATAGAGGTTATACAAATAGGCTTTAACCACGAAACAGGCTTGCATTTTATCTATCAGTTTGTCTTCCCTCCTTTCTTTATCAGTTGTATTTATGTCCTCCCTGTCTGTTTCTCCCACATGAGAACATTTGCCAGGACAGATATGCCAATGTCAGTAAAGCCCTAACACTTGTAGTATTATCAAAACTCGTCTAATGGCCATCTAAGAGTGTGTTTGACAGAGCAAAAGAGAGAAGGAAAGAGAAAAATCCATTGGTTTGTTTATCTTTCCCTCCCTTCTTCCATGTGTAGGTTTGTCTGCTCTGTTTCACTCCAAGGAGAACAAGGGATATAGAGCTATCAACACCAAACCATGACAGTGTTTTAGCGGATTTGTCCCGCAGTTCCTTAGTCTGTTGCTTTGTGTGTGTTCGGGGGGGTCCCGTTCCAACATCGCGGTGGGGGTGCAGGCTCGCCCCCTCCAACACCCCCAGCTGGCCTAATAAACAGGCGTGGGGAGGGAGGATGGATGATGGGAGGGCCGCTGATAGATATAGGGTAGTGGGACTAGGCGTGAAGTCCATCTGTACCTGTCAGCACTCCTGTAAATCAGACTCTGCAAATAAACACATTGTCCCTCATAGTGAGTATACCACCACCACCACCACCACCACCACCAGCACCTCATCCACCCTCTCCTTCTATCTCATATTGCAACTCTGCTATTACTGGGTCAGTCAGGTCACAGAGCAAAGATCAGTGTGTGTGTGTGTAATGGGTGTCTTAGGAAGGCAGAATGTTTCTTTCCCTGTAAATTCAATATCCTCAGCAAAAATGTATATGCACAGATCAGTACATGGTGAGCCTTGCAACCATTTCAAAACGGGATGACTAATTTTGTTTTCACCAAGACTTTCATTTTCTGAGGAAATAAGTCTTTGTCTTGCGTTGCGCAGCCTTCTCTTAAACATTGCTGGATGGCTCCATGGTTCAAGATGACACATTGAAACATTTGATACATTTCAGCGAAATAATCCAAGACTGAATCAAAGTGCAGAGAGAAATGTCCCAAAAACTGGAATACTTGACAACTGACAGAGACCCGGTGATGAAAATCAAATTCCATCTACTTTACATTGAAAAGGAATCTAAAATGAATAGAAATGAATAGATTTCTCTTTTCACTTTTCCTTGGGTCTTTAAACCAAGGTTCAACGAAGAATAAACAACAAAAACATAAGTATCTCATTTCCCTTTTGAATGGGTGGAGAGAGGGGGGAAGAGTTGTGGTCTGACTCCTGAATGACATCATGTCTCCTGATGACTTTAGCATGCCTCGGCGGGCCCCGACGGGCTCGTTGGACTGCTCCGACCGACCGTGGGTACCAGTGGCGAACCGTGGCTTTTGGACCTAGGCCTTCAGTGGGGAATAAAATCTTCCGCCACGTTGTACCAAACTCAGAAATCAAGAAAAATAACAAAGCATCACTTAATGCTGACTCAAACAGGCCTGAGCTGCGCTTTGGTCTGTCACAGAGACAGAGACAGCACACACATGGATAATGCTACCAGCAACAATAACCCCGCTGCTTACACAACCTATGGTAGCCTAACGCCATCACTATTACACTATTACCAAAAGAGACGACAGCGACACATCAAAGGATGGGAGTGTGACCGGCTCGTGATACTGAAAGGACCCGGGACACTCCATGTAACCCATGATTCTGGAAAGAGATGTTTGACAAGCAGGTTACCTACAAGTGGGTACAGGGGAGGGGAGGAGTGGGGGTAAGGATAAGTGAGGAACGGTTTGACACACTCCCAGACTTGACAAGGACTTGCTCCAGCCCTCCATCCCTATCAGTCTCTCAGCGATGGAGGGAGAGGTGGATGGCGAAGCAATGGAGGATGGAGGAACAGATTCATGGAAGTCACAAATCTGTGGAATGTGGTAGCAAAGGAGCGGTCTGAATTGCTGTAAGTGCCAGAGCAGAGCATTGTCACAGGACGGGAGGGAGAGAAAGCGAGGATAGGAGTCTTAAAGTCCGTGTGAGAAGATATGAATGCGGCCAGAAGAGGACAGAAAAAGAGAGAGACAGATGAACGTGGCGCAAATAAAATCTGGAAATATCTGTAGAATGTCATTGGAGTGATATGCGCTCTCGGGCCAAGACAAACTGAACATAAAACCGCTCAGAATGGACAGTGACACGCTATTCTTCATAGACTCACTAAAAGGGGGCCCGTGGCCAAAAGCCCCTACCATAGTCATAAAATATCAAACAAGAGTCTCTCTCTGGTGGAGCGGGCCAATTGTGTAATCAGAGAAACTTGCAAATGGTCTGTTGACAGTTCATCATCGCTTCGAGCCATGCGGGCTTCCATAAAATGATGCAGTCCTTTGCGAAGTGATACAATCAAATAATTAAACCATTCCATATGTTTATGATGGTACATACTAGCTCATACTTTGTATGAAGCTCCCCAATGCTCTATTCTTGTGGTTAGTCCCATCTAATCCAGTTTGAAGCTGATATCTACTGTACAAGGTGGCTGTATTTTGCTGTTTGTAATGGGTATGAGGAAATGCAGAGTCAAGGAGCCATCTCACTAGAGATGATGGTCGAGTTCAAGTCCATTCGGAGTTTCTATAGGTCTGTCAATAATGAGACCCATGACACTTCCACTTCTCTACATCAGCCTTTCTTAAAGTATGGGTTGTGACCCAAAGTGGGTTGCAGACCTGTTAATGGTGTCAGAGTACATTTATCATTATTTCATTAATTACTGTAATTGATTTTGGCCAAGTGCAACTGCACTCTCTGTTCAGTGCGCTCTCTGCTTAGCAACGGTGTCTCTGCTCAGTGCGCTCTCTGCTTAGCAACGGTGTCTCTGCTCAGTTTGGCAGCTGCGCGATTGTGTGGTAGATCTCCGAGTGCTTTAAGGTTTACCAGATCTTTTTTTCTTCTTTTCGTTTTCATGAAGATTACTACGTGACCCACACACTGCAGTGCTGTTGTTCAGCAGTAGACGATGCGCTGTCAGCCACTGGCTTGTAATTCCCACTCGCCATCACTCACCGCTGTCATCGAATGGACTCAAGCTAGCCACAAGTTCTGGCTGAGTTCAATTGTCATGAAACACAAATAGTTTCATGAGTTTCTCACTCTTGGTTTAATACTAACTTTGAGAAATAACGAGGAGTGCCCACAATGTGTTTTGTGCAGGGACGTGCTTAGTAATGGGTCTCTCAAAACGAACAAATGAAAACGACACGTCCTGACCAAACATCCACAGCATGATGGTAAACCCAGAGAGTTCTTTCAGAACAGGGCAGAAAGCTTCAGGAAACAGTGCTTCAGAAAACAGTGCTTCAGGAAACAGTGCTTCGGGAAACAGGGCTTCAGGAAACAGTGCTTCAGGAAACAGTGCTTCGACAGTAAGTCCGCTAGCAAGGCATTGTTGTCATTTTATAGCAGGTGATGTTAAGCAGAAATGAGGGAGTACCTTCTCTCATAGTAGTGGATGTTGCTGTATCACATCCGGCTGTGATTGGGAGTCCCATAGGGCTGCGCACAATTAGCCTAGCGTCGTCCGGGTTTGGCAGGGGTAGGGCGTCATTGTAAATAAGAATTTGTTCTTATTAACTGACCTCCCTAGTTAAATAAAGGCTAAATAAATAAATAATAAAAAGATGTGAGATTCTCTTTCAAAAAATCCCCTTGAACACAGCCAAAAGCTAGCTAGCAACCCTAAGTAACAGTACAGAAACTGTTGCTGTTGAAATACAAGCAATAATTTATTTTTTATTCTGAACTGGAATACACTGATTGACGCAAGATGCCTTTTGAGGCTGAGAAACTGACTCAGAAAGCAGTAGATGTTCTGATCCAGTTTGGCACCACATACCTGCGCAAGTCGGGGTTCTCAACTGTCAACAACTGAGCCCAGAATAGACCTGCTTGCTGAAAACTTCAACCAGTCACACACCTATCATTAGGACTGTGTGTGTGTGTTTTCTGGTCTACATCTGGGTGATGTGATCAATCAGTTTATTCCAGTTCAGAATAAAAATGATTTATTGTATTTTAACAGCAACAGTTCCAACCTAGACACATATGTAAGAGTGTTTGTAATGGGGGGAAAAACAAACATGTATAGCTATTTATATGGGTATTTCATTGTTATTTGTCTATGTTGCATTTGTTAATGGGCATAAGGGCAATGAAATGTACCGATATGTACGTATAGTTGCATGTTTTTGTAAGCTTTGGTCCCAGCATTTCTAATTTGGGTCCCAGGCTGAAAAAGTTTAAGAACCCCTCCTCTACACTCTTAGAAAGCAAAGTGCTACCTAGAACCTAAAAAGGAATCTTAGGCTGTCCCAAATAGGAGAATAACCATTGTAGGTTCCAGGTAGAACCCTTTTTGGATTCTATGTAGGGTTCAACATGGAACCCAAAAGTGTTCCACCTGGAACCTACAATGGTTATTCTATGGGGACAGCCAAAAACTCTTCTGCAACCCCTTTAAAAAGAAGAAGTACAGCAGGGACAACAGTGTGTGTTTGTAAACAGGAAGGTCAGTGTATGAGGGGGTCTCGACATTATTTCACCGTTGTCTAAGCTCCGTCTCTGACTGGCTCATACTGTGGAGCTGTCCTAAGAGAGAATGTGTATGTGGGATATGACATACATCTGATTTAATTCAGCATCCATACAATACATCGCTCTTTATCTACTGAGACTATTTTTTTGTTCTTTAATAGCAAACATATTGTCACACTGAACTACCAAGGGCATTTTAGAACCCTCCTCACGACCACTAGTGGGTATGGAAAAGTACTTTACCACCAATCAGTGACCAGGCTGGGCTTCTGAGGTGGATTCCAGGCTCCTCCCATTCACACCCCCACAGATTCTACCCGATCCAAAGCATGACCTCACAGGGATAGATCACCCCCACAAGAAAAACAACTCACGGGTGGGAGCTGCAAAACTGAGAGATGGATGGAGGCGAGACCGAAACACCACCAAGAGTAGTGTTATGAGGGGTTATTTGGAACGGACTGCAAAATGACAGTAAATTATAGACTTTATAGGTCGGGTTTGTTGATAAAACACTACTGAATATCTTGTAAACGTTCTAGATGTTAGTGTCTCCATAGAGACCAAAACATGTGAACTTGCAAACGTTTTTGCCTGCAGTTGGTAAAGAGCCACAAGAGAGAACCGATACCGAGGTGAGGGGGGGAATAGTTTTACTGTAGCACATCCTAGACTTCTACAAGCTCCCGCGGGTTGGATTTCACGCTTGTTCCGAACGATGCTTCAACTCTCATTGCAGTCCTCCGTGGCCACCAACCAACAACTGACTCAACAATATCATCCAGTCAGAGTCAGAGCAAAGGCTCCTGGGATACCTGTCCAGAGGCCTAGCTGTCAGGTCCCCCTCCCACTGTCTCCACCAGTCCTATAAACCCAACTGTAAAGGTTAGTAAGGCATGACAGTGGCCACCTCATTGCCTGTAGTAGGAGTTCCCTCCCTCCTTCTTTCCTTCCTTCCTCTGTGCAGTCCGATGAAGCTTCAGGCCCAAACCTTATTGGACTTAAAGTTCTGTAAGTTCAGAGGGGTCATCCATTTGTTTTGCGGCTCCTGTAGACCATCCAAGACAAACAGAGGAGTCCGGGGCTTGACACCGGGCACGGTCGTGGCGAGAAGACGCCTGGCGTGTTATTTTAGCGTCCACTTCACTTGTGTTTATGGCAGTATTTAGGGTATGTGGTTATGCATGCGTTCATAGAATAGCGGAGGGATGGCGGTAGCGCGGTGAGAGGCGGTGACATGTTTATGGATACGAATGACACTATGCTCTCTATATGAACAGTAGCCTACAGTGGAAAAACGTACATAGATGTTCGCCACAGAGCGTAATGTTCTTCAAAACAACATGGGGAGATTTAGGGAGAAACCGTTTCTGAACCCATATCGTTTTTTGATGCGTCACCAAAGACAGAAGAAATTATGCATATTGATTGCATTTCCCCCGAAAAGAATGGCCATGATGCCAGACGAGCTTCATCCAAGGGCTCAACTCCAAGCTGATAGCCAATATGATAGCCAACAGATCCGACATGAGTTATTTCTACATAGTGAGCTCTGCCAAGAGATGTGTACTTCCGTGATGTACACTGGAGATTTGGGGAAGCAGAAACATCTGAATTCAGCAAGCTGTCATCATCACTGGTCTTTTGGGAGTTGAAGGGAGAGTGACACTAGGCCCCCTGGACATTTGATCCTTCTCCAAAGATTATAAAGAACCCAGCTGTCCATACCTGTCAAATGACATCTAGCGACTGCATTAGCATGCCATCCAAACTTGGCCACACGGGTCAGTGGATGCTGGTGGGAGAAGCTATAGGAGGAGGGGCTCATTGTATTGGCTGGAAAGGAATACATGGAATGTTATCAAACATATGGAAACCACATGTTTGAGTCATTTCCATTTTTTCCAATCCAGCCATTACAATGAGCCACCCTCCTAAAGCTCCCCCCACCAGCCTTCTCCGATACGGGTACAGTATTACAACTTAGAACTAATAGATAGAGGTAAAAGGATTCCATGATGATACATGCAAACAACCAAGGATCAGAGGAGGATCCCACTGGGCACACCAAGTCATTTAAACATGGAAATGTGGGTAAAATTTGGTTGAGACAATGATCGGTGAGATTTCAACCTTTATCCACCCACTCACAGACTGACATATGTTTGTTGTATTCCCAATCTGTTATCACTGTTTTCAACCATCTGAAAGCGCAACCAAATTCCAATGAAAAAACAATGTCAGATTTCTGCTTTAGTTGTCATCTAAATGTGTTATTACAGCGCTTTCAACCATTTAAAACAGGAATGGGGAACTTTGATGAGGTGGGGGCCACAAAAAAAACAGAATTCATCATGAGGGGCCACAGTTGCTCGCGGGTCTGCGTACCTACATCCATACCTGCATTTCTAAAAATTTTGCCTTAGGGTGAAGAGATATGCAGAGAAATTCAGTTTTTAATATATCTGAGTGAGACTAACAAAATCAATCAAAATTGCCCCTTGTGTAGTCTACTATTTTAACTCGTAACATCCCCAACAATACATTTATTATTATTATTTAATTTTTGGGGTCCTTCAAAAGGGGGGTGCGGGCTGCCAGTTGCACATCAATGAACTAAAAGCACAATAAAGTTCAAATGTGAATATAATGTCAAATATTTTGAATGTATACAACAAATGAATGTGTTATCATTGTGCTTCATCTAAAAGCAGAACCTGTCATGCCCTGACCTTAGAGAGCCTTTTTATTTCTCTATTTGGTTAGGGTGGGGTGTGATTTGGGTGGGCATTCTAGTTTTTCTATTTCTTTGTAGGCCGGGAATGGTTCCCAATCAGAGGCAGCTGTCTATCGTTGTCTCTGATTGGGGATCATACTTAGGCAGCCTTTTTTCTCACCTTAGTTTGTGGGATCTTGTTTGTGTGTAGTTGCTTTCTGCACTGCATGTAGCGTTACGTTCGTTTTGTATTTAGTTGTTTTTGGGTGTCATTTAAATAAAAAAATAGATGTATGCCTACCACGCTGCACCTTGGTCTAATCCATCTCTAAACGATCGTGACAGAACCAAATGACCTGGATTGCAGTTGAGTTCACTTTAAAATTACATAGTGCAAGTGATCAATGCTGTTCAAGATTCTGCACAGATTATTATAGCAGACATGTGACCTTTGCATGCTCTTGAATATAAGAAGACATTTAGTTACAGTAACCTCAAAATGTGGCCATGGATGTGTTACTCATGTTGAGGTTGAATAATACTGTTACAGTAGTTTGAAATACAGCCATAACTTTAGGCTATTTACTGTTTAAAAAAAATATATATATATATATTATTTCACCTTTTTTTAACCAGGTAGGCCAGTTGAGAACATGTTCTCATTTACAACTGCGACCTGGCCAAGATAAAGCAAAGCAGTGCGCCAAAAACAACAGAGTTACATATAAACAAACGTACAGTCAATAACACAATAGAAAAATCTATGTACAGTGTGTGCAATCAGTTGAACAGCATGCATTTAGTTTTACTAGCATTTAAAAGCAGTTGGAGGCCACGGAAGGAGTGTTGTATGGCATTGAAGCTCGTTTGGAGGTTTGTTAACACGAAGAGCCAGATGTATACAGAATAGTGTCGTGTAAGTAGAGGTAGATCAGAGAATCCCCAGCAGCAAGAGCAACATCATTGATATATACAGAGAAAAGAGTCGGGCCGAGAATTGAACCCTGTGGCACCCCCACAGAGACTGCCAGAGGTCCGGACAACAGGCCCTCCGATTTGACACACTGAACTCTATCTGAGAAGTAGTTGGTGAACCAGGCGAGGCAGTCATTTGAGAAACCAAGGCTGTTGAGTCTGCAAATAAGATTTGCGGTGATTGACAGTCGAAAGCCTTGGCCAGGTCGATCAAGACGGTTGCACAGTGCTGTCTTTTATCGATGGCGGTTATGATATAATTTAGGACCTTGAGTGTGGCTGAGGTGCACCCATGACCAGCTCAGAAACCAGATTGCATAGTGGAGAAGGCATGGTGGGATTCGAAATGGTCGGTGACCTGTTTGTTCACTTGGCTTTCGAAGATTTTAGAAAGACAGGGCAGGATGGATATAGGTCTGTAACAGTTTGGGTCTAGAGTGTCTCCCCCTTTGAAGAGAGGGATGACCGCGGTAGCTTTCCAATCTTTAGGGATCTCAGACTCTACGAAAGAGAGGTTGAACAGGCTAGTAATAGGCGTTGCAACAATTTTAGAAAGAGAGGGTCCAGATTGTCTAGCCCAGCTGATTTGTAGGGATCCAGATTTCAGAACATCAGCTGTCTGGATTTGGGTGAAGAAGAAGTGGGTGGGTGGGGGGGGCAAGTTGCTGCAGGAGGTGCAGAGCTGTTGGCCATAGGGGAAGCCAGATGAAAGCATGGCCAGCCGTAGAAAAATGCTTGTTGAAATTATCGATTATCGTAGATTTATCGGCGGTGACAGTGTTTCCTAGCCTCAGTGCAGTGGGCAGCTGGGAGGAGGTCCTCTTATTATCCATGGACTTTACAGTGTCTCATGTTTAAATCAGTGCTTCAGGATGCAAATTTCTGTTTGAAAAAGCTAGCCTTAGCTTTCCTAACTGACTGTGTATATTGGTTCCTGACTTCCCTGAAAAGTTGCATGTCGTGGGGGCTATTCGATGCTAAAGCAGAACACCACAGGATGTTTTTGTGCTGGTCAAGGGCAGTCAAGTCTGGGGTGAACCAAGGGCTATATTTGTTCTTAGTTCTACATTTTTTGAATGGGGCATGCTTATTTAAGATGGTGAGGAAAGCACTTTTTACGAGCAACCAGGTATCCTGTGCTGACGGGTTGAGGTCAATATCATTCTAGGATACACGTGCCAGGATGATTAGAAAGGCCTGCTCGCTGAAGTGTTTCAGGGAGCGTTTGACAGTGATGAGGGGTGGTCGTTTGACCGCGGACCCATTACGGACGCAGGCAATGAGGCAGTGATCCTGGTTGAAGACGGCAGAGGTGTAACGGGATGCCCATGGTTACAGATTTAGGGTTGTACCTGGTAGGTTCCTTGATAATTTGTGTAAGATTGAGGGCATCTAGCTTAGATTGTAGGACGGCCGGGGTGTTAAGCATATCCCAGTTTAGGTCACCTAACAGTGTGAACTCTGAAGATAGGTGGGGGGGCGATCAATTCACATATGGTGTCCAGGGCACAGCTGGGGGCTGAGAGGGATTTATAACGAGCGGCAACGGTGAGAGACTTTCTGGAAAGGTGGATTTTAAGATATTTTAGAAGCTCAATTTTTTTAGGCACAGACCTGGATAGTATGACAGAACTCTGCAGGCTATCTTTGCAGTAGATAGCAACTCTGCCCCCTTTGGCAGTATCTGGTCAGAAAATATTGTAGTTGGGGATGGAAATTTCAGGATTTTTGGTGGTCTTCCTAAGCCAGGATTTAGACACAGCTATGACATCAGGGTTGGCAGAGTGTGCTAAAGCAGTGAATAAAACAAACTTAGGGATGAGGCTTCTGATGTTAACATGCATGAAACCAAGGCCTTTACGATTACAGAAGTCAACAAATGAGAGTGCAAAAGTCAACAAAAATAGGTATTGTAGCACAAGAATTAGCTGGTGGACCTCTTTGGCATGCCGGGAGATGGTCCTAGCTCGAGGTTAGCTCAAGGCTAACTGGTGCTTGCTTCAGGACAGAGACGTTTGCTAGGAGTAGCCACTCGGATCCGTTTTAAAAGTTCCGATTTTGCAATAGGAATCCGGAGAAAAAGCAGTCCGATATGCTCTGGGTTGATATTGCGCTGTGCAGACTGGCAGGTATTGGACCGAGCTGAAGCTGGCTGGTGGCCGAGTTAAAGGTGAAGACCGCTAGCAGTGGCTAACTGACTACTAGCTAGTTAGCTGGCTAGCTGCTGATGGGGGTTCCGGTTCTAAAGTATAAAAATAGCAGATCCGTACCACATTGGGTGAGGCGGGTTGCAGGAGAGTATATTCAGTCTGTAGATGGAAAGTGAGATTAAAATGTATATGAAATATATACAAAACGAGGAAAACTATATTTATACGGGGCAAGACAAAACACACGTCCAATTGCTACTGCTTCATCTTGGAATGATGAAAATCAACCAAATATCATCATTTAAAGAATAGGACTAAATCAAATCAAACTATTTAAAGTGCATTTAAAGTTTGAATTTAATTTAGTCATATTCTTTAACTTAGAATTTTGATTGAGATGGAAACGTGAATCCAACATATCAATTATTAATTTGTAAACAAACTGGAATTAAAGCCAGACTAAGTCTGGCACTATCCAAGCAGAAGATACATCTCCTTCAAATGTTGATATTCGGTTGCCTTGACAACCAAAAACTATTCAAAATCCATTTGGTCTACAAATTAATAATTGAAATGTTAGATTCACATCTCTGTCGCAACTAAAAATATAAGGTAGCCCTTTCCTGCAGTCAAATTACCTAGTTGCCTCATGGGATTTCATGAATAAATATGATTTTTTAAATGCAGAAAATCTGGTGTTTCTACAGTATGTCAAAGAGTTTTGTTATACTTCAGTCTTCTGTGATGTATATAAAGTGTAATAATGTGATGCAAACTTGAAACCGAATACATTTCAACTCTATATCTGACATGGTACAGGTGTCTTCTTTTTTTGTAAACCCATAACCATGTGTGTGAGGTGTGTACTTTTGTTTCAGAGTAGATTTGTTTAAGACTACCAAGAACTCTGTGCGACCCTGATTTAGTCACTGCAGTAAAAGGTCAGAACGAAATCAAACTTGATTTGATACTATTCTTTAACTTAGATTTTTGAAGACACCATTTTAAATCAACCAAAGCTTGAAACTCTAGGCCTATGTGTTGTCTATTTTTCTTATTTTCAATGACAGCCAGTGGGTTAACTGCCTCGTTCAGGGGCAGAACAACAGATTTGTACCTTGTCAGCTCAGGGATTTGAACTTGCAACCTTTCGGTTACTAGTCCAACACTCTAACCACTAGGCTACCCTGCCGCCTCATTGATGATACATGACTTATAAAGTATTGTTACATTTCATTTGCTCTGTTAAACATACCCTTTGGAATGATTTGGATAGCAGTGAATCTATTTAGCTATTAAGGTGTGTTTTAATAACCCTTATCATAATAGCACATTGGTAATACTCTGTGATAAATATTGAAGTTAAGCAGGGCTGGCCTTAGATAAAATGGGAGACCATATGGATAACTGTAGATAGATCAACTCTCCAGTAGGAGATGCTGCTCAGCTTGTTATTGTTTCTGATAGTGGATATAAATTTAAAGATCTGATATAGTTTCAAAGACACAAATTCAACATATTTTATACAAGGCGTGTTTGTCCGTGTTGAAAATTGGTAAACATGATGACATAATCATGTGGTAAAGAAATGTTACCTTCAAAACAACAGTTGACTTTTTGCACATCCAATGTATTTTCCCTGTAGATCTCACATCACAATACGTTGACAAATTACGTTTGTTGAAACAATGTTGATTCAAACAGTGTGTGCCCAGTGAGATGTTGCCAGTTGATGAGGAAAATGCATCCAGAAATGAATAAGAAAAATGAGGCCCCCGGCGCTGAGTTGACCTTTTCGAATTTCTGGTCATGGTTTTGTGCTTTCCTTGTCCGCCTCTTTGTTTACAGAGTGATTTAGAGTGATTGGAGAATCCATTGAACAGCAGGGGATCTGGGACCGAGGCTGTTGCTTTTAGGATGAGTTTAATGGGCCCTCGAGAGCTCCTGGTAGGGATGGAAGGTTTGGAGCAAGAGGTGGGCGGTGACTCCCCCCCCCCCTCCTCTTGCTCCCCATTTCTCCTCTTTCGTCTCACTCATCTCTCACTCTAAACCAAGGCCCAGAAGTTAGCTTTCGTTGGGAGTAGCAGTATTATCCCCCTGTGACCTCACTTCCATATTGGCAGCACTGTCTCAAGAGTAGTCAAGTTGCCCAACCCAATAGGAAAGTGACAGAATGTTTTCAATAGCAGCATGGGACACTGGGGTCAGATATGCTTGATTGGAGCTCTTTCCTCCAATCCCAACCTTTTGAGGGTTTGGCAATGACCAGCGACAGATCATGCCATTGGGTGATATAGGTCTCTTTTTTAGGTGGGCGCCATGTTTCACAGCCTTCTCTGCCAATCTTGTGAGAGAGTATTTAGTTTGACTGTTTGTGTACGCTAAGACTTTCACGAGCAGATCACAGACATTACCAATGTTATTCAAAACCCAACACACTTATCATTAGTATCACAAGTCTGTGAAAGCTGTTGAAGTTGGCAGTTTGAGGCTATTTTTCATAGTGTTTCATTTACATCACACGGGTGGGAAAGAGGGAGAGAGCTTCGAAAATTGTGGCGGAGCTGCAACACTATTTGGCCAGAGTTGTGTGTTATAATTTTGTTTCAAGATATATTTTTCATACATTCATCTTTTCAATACATTCTCTCTAAACACACTATCATCACATATGTGGCTGGTAGAGACTCAGTTGAAAGGATTTGAATGTATTACGTGAGCCTGTGAATTTAGTACTGTGGGTCAGTATACCAGTACTTTAGATGTTGTTTTGTGAGGCATTATAAGAATCTTGGAAGAATGTCTTTTTTTAGCCTGCAACGGGGTGAGGCTCCGATTGCGAGATGAGCACCAACAGACTACACAAACTATCAACACCACACTGCCTAGCATCACATCATCGACAATTCATGTGTTACCACCTCCAACATTCCTCCATGTTACCACCTCCATATGTTACCACCTCCATAACCAGAACTAGCCTGGTTATTAAACCAGACTGAAATATCTGCTCATCATTGTTCCACTTGTTGAGTGCAACATTCAGTTTGTTTTAACCAGACTACTCCAGAGCTTGTCTTCTGAAAAACAGCATCGGGAAAAAAACGGGCTAATTAGATGAAGGCATCGTCTAGGACATACTGTCATCTGTGGACTGAGCGTTCATCACGTGGTCAGGGTCCTGAGCGTGGGTTTTCTCTCTACTCCGATCCACCCGTCTACTTCACTTGGTGAAATTCCCAAGAGCACTGGCAGAGCAAGTGAAATTCCTCCTTTCTCGGACATCTGCTTCAGTTTTCCTTGGCAAATGAGAGCTGGCTGGACATTCCACCATTGTTTTTTCTTTGTTCAGCTCTTCAGAGAGAAAATAAAGATATTACAGACACTGTCTACCCGGCTAATAGCTGCCTGAGTAAAATAACCCAACCCCACCTCCTCCCCATCTTAAGGAAACAGCACAGTCAAACGCATTTGAGTTTTATTAAAAGATTCAAATCTTTCGACAATTACTGATATAGTCATTATAAACTTTCTACTTCATATCATTCTAACAATAACATTCTTAGTCTGGCAAATAAAAAAGTAGGAAGACAAAAAAAACGAGTTGGATGGAAGCTCAAGAGTACCGCCTTCGTTAAACATCTTAAAATCTGTTGTTACAGAAACGCACCACCCCTGCCTGCTGTTACTAAAACACGGCGTTCTTCCCCGTCTGTTATTCCAATCGCAGCCAAACTATTAAAACAATCACATTGAGGCAATCATTTCTCAATTTGTCACAGCGAGGCTGAGGTTTGTTCAGACCCTTGCTTCGTCGGGGCAACACAGTACAGTGAAGCAACACTGCTGCTGCGAGAGACACTGGCTGAGCTGGAGGAACATCCTCTAACTCATACAGTAGGGGCAAAGACAGTGAGGTTTACTGAAGTGAGATGAATTCTGTCTATTGTGTGTGCGCTTGCGTGTGTGTGTATTTGAGTGCCTGTTCCATGTCAATATACTGTATGTGAGGAGATGACTGCATGGATTCCATTGGTCAGAGGAATTCCTTCGGTTATTTTCTGAATGCTGATTGGAAGGTAGTATTTCAGTAAAAAGTCATACTTCAACTGGAATATTCAATTCAACTGTAATACTGGTGTTTTAGGTGTTGCATGAAATTATGGCAGCAATAAGGAGCTCAGGGACTTACTGGTGCTGTGAGGTGACCTGCGTTTCACCTTGGAACAGAAGCCAATGTGCACGTTCATTTGGTAGCAATACTCCAACTCACCCACATTCCAGCTCACAAAAATCCAGCTTCACCTCAATTAGTGGGGAATCTGGTGGCCGCAGCCATCATTACTCTGGTATTAGAGTCCAGCAGCACCCCATAGACCGGCCCAAGACAGCACCCTGCAGCAATTTGTCCGTAATGAGACAAGACCATATTGTATGCCTGGAGCATGGGGCTTACCAATCAAATGGACTATTAGTAGTGGGTAACCCAATATGGAAGAGCACAGTTCATACTGAGGAGGATATGGTACATAGTGTGTGTGTGTGTGTGTGTGTGTGTGTGTGTGTGTGTGTGTGTGTGTGTGTGTGTGTGTGTCCTCTATCTGAATGCCCATTCAGCTCGAATATAAACCCATCTCAGCAAACTGTCTTTATTTTTCTTGTAAAAATCTATCCCCTGAAAAATGAATACATACTGTAAATTTAACAGGTTTGTTTGTATGACACCTAACACACTACGGAAAGCCAGCCACCAGTGTCTATCTAACTGTGATGTACAGCTGTGTAAAGATAGAGGATTTCCTGACCACTTCCACCATCTTTTGACCTCTGCCAGTCTTCTCTAATACAGCTTGCAGCCTATGGAAAAGTCTCCCTCCTCTCCTCTTCGTGATCGTCTGCCGTTATGATGTGCATCTGCCAGAAGGAAGGCTGGTTATAGGCCCTGCCGGTGCGGTATACTTTACGCTGTGAGAACCTACAGCTGCCCAGACACCAGGTTAACGCTGGAGGATGTGATTTAAATAGAAATCCTGTGTTTCGGCCAGCGCCTCATCTCTCTCTCTCTCGCCCCCATCGCTCTCGCTTTCTCCATCTCGGCCCCTCTCTCTCTCCCTCCATCTCCCACATTCTCTCTCTCCCTCCCTCCATCTCTCTCCCTCCTTCCTCTTTTGATATTTCTGACTCCCAACCAATCTTACCTCTAACTTCCCAGCCCCCCATATTTTTTTACTTGGCCCGGTGGCCATTGTAAATTCTCAAGGACCCAAGTCTGCCGGCTCTTGTCTTGGCTACCTTCATGAAAGAGAGGGAGAATAAGCTGTCCCAGATCACAGATCACATAAAGCCGTCCTTTGGCTTTTCTTAAAATGCACGTCGACCCCCCTTTTTTTACAGGCTCCCCTCTCGTCTTACACGCTGACCTGTGGACTCGGAGAGGGAAGCAGGGGATGACATTAGGCCTAATGATGCCCCTCTGTCCCAGTAAAACGAATAGGGCTTAATAGAGACAGAGCACATAATAAACTCACATAGAGTTCCATGTACAGAACACAGCCACCCGAAAGGGTCAAAGGGTTTCAGACTATGAGGGTGTTGTGAAATTCACCAAGGTAATGGGTTTTCCGGTTCATTCCATTATTATCACCTACAATCGATCTCTGGGATTATTGCTCTGTTGGCCTGTTCAAGTATTGATGATGTAACATTTTCTAACCAATTGGGGGATATTTTCTAAAGTAGAATAAATCAGATTAGAGAGAGGAGAAAGAGTTTCTTTCTAGCTTTGTTGGTTACATTCAGTTGTTAAGGACGAGTGTTACTTCCCAACTTCTCACAGCCATTTCCTCTAATGGAGGAGAATTGGAGATTTGCGCATTTCCATAACTAGCCTGATGGGGGGACTATAGCTCCACTTAAGGACCACCTCCACTCCACAGCAATAAATCTTCGGGAGGGAAGTGTGTCTTAGCACGTCCAGCACAGGAAAGGGAGAATTAGAACAAGTAATTAAAACGTATTGACAACATATGTGCTCCACCCCTCTCTGCTGCTCTCTGAGTGTGAGTGAAGGTGTTTTACTCCTAATTACAGACAGACTGCCTCCTGGCTAATTATACTCCAACCGCAAACACACGCGCGCGCAAAGACACGTGCATGCATGCGTACGTACTCTCACAGACATGCGCAAAAACACACTTTATTAGCCCACAATGTATTTCAAGGACAATTTCTCTGTTCATGTTTACCTTCAGCAGCCTTCAGCATGTAGTTTATTTTTCCTCCCGTACTCCAGCCCTTCCCTATCCTCTGCGCAGCCTTTATCTCTCTGCTACTCCTCTTTATGCGTCAACACAACTTTTGTACAAACCTCTGTATATTTATTCACTGGATTCCTATTCAGATATTTATGGACATTCACTCTACCGCACTCGTTCAGTGAGGGTAATCGTTTATCGTAATAAGCTATGGCTGCTCTACTAATCCAGGTATAGATCTATGCATTTTATGACAAATGTGCACGCACATTCGTGCGATGGACAGCTGGGCTGGAAAATAGATCATCAAAAGATTAGCAGACTGCTCTGCCCACAAGAGAGAGTAACCACACGCGTGAGCAAGACCGTGTGTAGGAAGCATGTTTTGAAGCACATGCCAAGTTTGGTGAAGTTTGCTGAAGAGAATGGGCACTGCTGCCATATGCACCCACACATTCAACAGATTTTTAAAAAACATTTTAGCTTTCAAGAGAAGTAGTAAGCCTTGCTGGAGTGGGTAACAGGTGCGCTATCTTGCCTTATTAGCTGGGTGCTCTGCCATGTATGACAATGACGACACATGAAATCCCAAGTTGAAGAACATTGGGAAATGTCAAATGTAATCCAAAATGTATTTTTTTAAATATATTTTTAAAGATGTCACCTGATAATTACAATTGCCCACACCTGCATAGTAGTATTCAAAACATTAGTTGAGACAATTGTTACAATACACAGTGCATTCGGGAAGTATTCAGACCTCTTGCCATTTCCACATTTTGTTACTTTACAGCCATATTCTAAAATTGATTCAATTGTTGTTTTTTTACCTTATCATTCTACCCATAATACCCCATAATTACAAAGCAAAAACAGCTTTTAAGAGTTAAAAACTGAAATATCACATTTACATGAGTATTCAGACCCTTTACTCAGTACTTTGTTGAAGCACCTTTGGCAGTGATATGAGTATTCAGACCCTTTACTCAGTACTTTGTTGAAGCACCTTTGGCAGTGATATGAGTATTCAGACCCTTTACTCAGTACTTTGTTGGAGCACCTTTGGCAGTGATATGAGTATTCAGACCCTTTACTCAGTACTTTGTTGAAGCACCTTTGGCAGCGATATGAGTATTCAGACCCTTTACTCAGTACTTTGTTGAAGCACCTTTGGCAGCGATTACAGCCCCGAGTTTTCTTGGGTATACACACGTTGTGCTTTGTCGAGCTGAGAAGTGTTTCAGAAGAAACACACAAGTTGCGCTTTTGTCGCATATAGTTTATTAGAAAGCACAGTGGTTATCACAGAATCACACTGACGTGCCTGAATATTGCATTGTAAGGATGACTTTCTCCATACTTTGGCTCAAACCTAGACTACCAGAATGCAGAGTTGTTTTGGATATCCCACAGGAGCACATCTCCCATGATGTGTGTCACTTTTCATCAACATAGTCCTTTCTCATCCACTCTGTGCACTTTGGGTTTTCAAATCCCCAAACAGGCCGTCAACTTTTGTGAAGGAGCAGGAGAGGAGTCTGCAGATGCAGTCACACCCTCTGCAAGGTGTCAGGACTCTGGGGTTGAGGTCTGTACACAACTGAATTGTCATCACCCCAAAGAGGCACGAGGGAAACTAGGGCTGGGCAAAATATATTGAATTAATTCAAATTCATGTTTTAGCGCAATGTTCCAAATGCCTGTATTGCAAAAGGCAAGTATTATTGAATTGTGTTCGTTTTTTATGAGTGTTTTGTCTTTTTGGTCTCGTCTCCTTCACTCCTTCTGTGCTATGTGCACTGTGTACCTTCCCTCTCGCACACAGACACCAAGCCCCTCCCCCAGCCACTTACCAAGCCCCTCCTTCTGTCACTTCATCCCCGACAACAAGCAGTTTCAACTCACTATTTGCATTTGAGGTTTGGTCTAACATCTTCGGTCATATGGACACCGAAACACATTGAGACATTATTATACTGTAATGGAGGAGAACTTAATCTTTATAACGATAAACTTTTCATCTCTCAACTCCCAAAATGTAGAGCAGAGCATGCTAAGACGGCAGTATCATACTTTCTATTCATGTTACCTGATGAAATTGCTGTACAATATGATCCTGTTGCCATCTGAAGCACATTCATGAATTCATAAATCAGCACTGCAGAGCTCTCCCTGTGCTATGCCGTGCCTTGATTGTATTACTGTTGATGATATCTGGAAATGTGCATGTACACCCTGGCCCATCTACTGTTGCTAGCCCCAATTCTGACTTGTGCTCTGATATCTGCTTCACTGATTTCTGCTCTCGGTAAACGCCTGGGTTTTCTGCACGTTAACACTAGAGGCCTAAAAGGGATCAATTATTACCTAAAAATGGATCAATTGAAAGTTTGGGTTCACAGCTTCAATCCAGATGTGTTGGTCATTACTGAGACGTGGTTAAGAAAGAGTGTTTTGAATACTGATGTTAACCTTTCTGGTTATAACCTTTTTCGGCAAGACAGATCTTCCAAAGGTGGGGGAGTGGCAATCTTTACGAAGGACCACCTTCAGTGCTTGGTTGTCTCCACCAAGTCTGTCCCCAAACAATTTGATTTGCTGATTTTAAGCATGACACTTTCAAATAGCTCTTTATTGACTGTTGCTGGGTGCTATCGTCCTCCATCAGCACCGGCCTGTACCCTACCTGCCCTAAGCTCTCTCCTGGCCCCTTACACTAAGTCTGAATTTGTCCTGCTAGGTGACCTAAACTTGGACGTGCTTAAACCACCTGACCAAGTCCTAAAGCAATGGGACTCCCCAAATCTTTCTCAGATTATCACCAATCCCACAAGGTAAGACTCCAAACACCCAGAAAAGGCTACTGTCCTCGATGTTATCCTCACAAATAATCCTGATGGGTATCAGTCTGGTGTTTTCTGTAATGACCTTAGTGATCGCTGTTATACAGCCTGTGTTCGTAATGGCTGCTCAGTGAAACGACCTGTCCTGATTTGTCATAGACCCTTGCAAAAAAACTTTAATGAGCAAGCCTTCCTTCATGAACTGGCTGCTGTAAAATGGTATAGAATCAGCTTGATCCCCCGCTGTCAAAGACACCTGGACCTTCTTTTTTGATATTTTCAGTGGTATGTTAACAAACACACCCCCCAATAAAGAAAATGTGTTAAAAACAGGTTCAGCCCCTGGTTCGACCGTAATCTTGCAGAGTTACTCCACCTCAAGAATTGAATTTGGCAAAAGGCTCGGCACACACATACTCAGGCTGATTGGTTATCATTCGGGCAAATGAGAAATAAGTGCACTCAGGCTATCGGAAGGCCAAAGTTAGTTACTTTAAGGAGCAGTTCTCTCTCTGTGGGTCTAACCCCAATAAGTTCTGGAGAACGGTCAAAGACCTGGAGAATAAACCCTCCTCCTCACAGCTGCCTATGTCCCTTAATGTTGATGATGTGGTTGATACTGACAAGAAGCACATGGCTGAGCTCTTTAATCACCACTTCATTAAGTCAGGATTCCTATTTGACTCAGCCATGCTTCCTTGCTCATCCAACATTTCCTCATCTCCCACCCCTTCTAATGTGACTATCTCCGATGCTTCTCCCTCTTTTTCTCCTTCCCCGCTACAAAGTTTCTCCCTGCAGGCAGTCACTGAGTCTGAGGTGGTAAAGGAGCTCCTTAAACTTGACCCCCAAAAAACATCTGGGTCAGATGGTTTAGACTCTTTCTTCTTTAAAGTTGCTGCCCCTATCATCACCAAGCCTATCTCCAACTTTTTTTAACCGGTCTCTCCTTTCTGGAGAGGTTTCCATTGCTTGGAAGGCAGCCACAGTTCATCCTTTATTTAAAGGGGGAGATCAAACTCATCCTAACTGTTATAGGCCTATTTCTATTTTGCCCTGTTTATTTAAAGTATTGGGAAAACTTGTCAACCATCAATTGACTGGCTTTCTTGATGTCTATAGTATTCTCTCGGGTATGCAATCTGGTGTCCGCTCAGGTAATGGCCGTGTCACTGCAACCTATCTCAGATAGTGGGGAGTGAGGCCTAAGAGGGTTTTTATAAATAAGCATCAACCAGTGGGTCTTGCGACAGGTCTACAGAGATGACCAGTTTACAGAGGAGTATAGAGTGCAGTGATGTGTCCTCTAAGGAGAATTGAGAGAGCACCCTTACCTGCCGATGTATAAATTATGTCTCTGTAATCTAGCATGGGTAGGATGGTCATCTGAATCAGGGATAGTTTGACAGCTGTGGTGAAAGAGGAGCGATTATGATAGAGGAAACCAAGTCTAGATTTAACTTTAGCCTGCAGCTTTGATATGTGCTGAGAGAAGGACAGTACACCGTCTAGCCAAAGAACCCTCAGAGGTAGTAATAACACCTGTGGGAAGAGGGGCATTCTTTTTACCAAACCACATGACCTTTGTTTTGGAGGTGTTCTGAACAAGGTTAACTGACTTGCCTAGTTAAATAAATAAGGGTTAAATTAATAAACACAAATAAATGACACTACAAGCTTGGCACACCTGTATTTGGGGAGTTTCTCCCATTTTTCTCTTCAGATCCCATCAAGAATCTCTCTGTACTTTGCTCCCTTCATCTTTTCCTCGATGCTAACTAGTCTCCCCGCCCTGCCACTGAAAAATCTCCCCACAGCATGAAACTGCCACCCCCATGCTTCACCGTAAGGATGGTGCCAGGTTTCCTACAGATGTGAGGCTTAGCATTCAGGCAAAATAATTCAATCTTGGTTTCATCAGACCAGAGAATCTTGAATCTCATAGTCTGAGAGTCGTTAGGTGCCTTTTGGCAAACTCCAAGAGGGCTCTCATGTGCTTTTTACTGAGGAGTGGCGTCCGTCTGGCCACTCAACCATAAAGGCGTGATTTGTGGAGTGCTGCAGAGATGGTTGTACTTCTGGAAGCTTCTCACATGTCCACAGAGGAACTCTGGAGCTCTGTCAGAATGACCATCGGGTTCTCCCTGACCAAGGCCCTTCACCCCCGATTGATCAGTTTGGCCGTGCGGTCAGTTCTAAGAAGAGACTTGGTGGTTCCAAACCTCTTCTATTTAAGAATGATGCCACTGTGTTCTTGGGGACCTTCAATCCTGCTTCCTCAGAACTGTGCTTCGACACAATCCTGTCTAAGAGCTCTACTGACAATACCTTCAACCTCATAGCTTGGTTTTTGCTCTGATATGCACTGTCAACTGTGGGATCTTATATAGATAGTTGTGTGCCTTTCCAAATCATGTCAAATCAATTTAATTTACCACATGTGGACTCCAATCAAGTTGTAGAAACATCTCAAGGATGATACATGGAAACAGGATGCACCTGAGATCAATTTCGAGTCTCATAGCAAAGGGTATGAATACTTATGTAAACTTATGTAAAGTTTTTTATTTGTTTTAAATTTGCAAAAATGTCTAAAACCTGTTTTCACCTCATCATTATGGGGTATTGTGTGTAGATTGAGGATTTTTAAAATTATTTAATCAAATCAAATGTATAAAGCCCTTCTTACATAAGCTGATATCTCAAAGTGCTGTACAGAAACCCAGCCAAAACCCCCAAACAGCAAGCAGTGCAGGTGTAGAAGCATGGTGGCTAGGAAACACTTCCTAGAAAGGCCAGAACCTAGGAAGAAACCTAGAGAGGAACCAGGCTATGGTGGGTGGCCAGTCCTCTTCTGGCTGTGCCGGGTGAAGATTATAACAGAACATGGCCAAGATGTTCAAATGTTCATAGATAACCAGCAGGGTCAAATAATAATTATCACAGTGGTTGTCGAGGGTGCAACAGGTCAGCACCTCAGGAGTAAATGTCAGTTGGCTTTTCATAGCCGATCATTCAGAGTATCTCTACCGCTCCTGCTGTCTCTAGAGAGTTGAAAACAGCAGGTCTGGGACAGGTAGCACGTCTGTTGAACAGGTCAGGGTTCCATAGCCGCAGGCAGAACAGTTGAAACTGGAGCAGCAGCATGGCCAGGTGGAGTGGGGACAGCAAGGAGTCATCAGGCCAGGTAGTCCTGAGGCATTGTCCTAGGGCTCAGGTCCTCCGAGAGAGAGAAAGAAAGAAAGAATTAGAGACAGCATACTTAAATTCACACAGGACACCGGATAAGACAGGAGAAATACTCCAGATATAACAGACTGACCCTAGCCCCCCGACACATAAACTACTGCAGCATAAATACTTGAGGTTGAGACAGGAGGGGTCAGGAGACACTTTAATATTTTCTACATTGTCGAATACTATTGAAGACATCGAAACTATGAAACAACAATGTTGTAAGCAAAAGAGTGTTAAACAAATCAAAATATATTTTAGATTCTTCAAAGTATCCACTATTTGCCTTGATAACAACTTTGCACACTCTTGGCATTCTCTCAACCGGCTTCACCTGGAATGCTTGTCCAACAGTCTTGAAGGAGTTCCCACATATGCCGAGCACTTGTTGGCTGCTTTTCCTTCACTCTGCGGCCCAAACCATCTCAACTGGGTTAAGGTGGGGTAATTGTGGATTCCAGGTCATCTGATGCAGCACTCCATCACTCTCCTTCTTGGTCAAATAGTCCTTACACAGCCTGGAGGTGTGTTGGGTTATTGTCCTGTTGAAAAACAAATGATAGTCACACTAAGCGCAACCAGATGGGATGGCATATCGCTGCAGAATGCTCTGGTAGCCATGCTGGTTAAGTGTGCCTTGATATCTAAATAAATCAAAATCAAATCAAATCAAATCAAATGTTATTTGTCACATACACATGGTTAGCAGATGTTAATGCGAGTGTAGCGAAATGCTTGTGCTTCTAGTTCCGACAATGCAGTGATAACCAACAAGTAATCTAACTAACAATTCCAAAACTACTCTCTTATACACAGTGTAAGGGGATAAAGAATATGTACATAAGGATATATGAATGAGTGATGGTACAGAGCAGCATACAGTAGATGGTATCGAGTACAGTATATACATATGAGATGAGTATGTAGACAAAGTAAACAAAGTGGCATAGTTAAAGTGGCTAGTGATACATGTATTACATAAGGATGCAGTCGATGATGTAGAGTACAGTATATACGTATGCATATGAGATGAATAATGTAGGGTAAGTAACATTATATAAGGTAGCATTGTTTAAAGTGGCTAGTGATATATTTACATCATTTCCCATCAATTCCCATTATTAAAGTGGCTGGAGTTGGGTCAGTGTCAATGACAGTGTGTTGGCAACAGCCACTCAATGTTAGTGGTGGCTGTTTAACAGTCTGATGGCCTTGAGATAGAAGCTGTTTTCAGTCTCTCGGTCCCAGCTTTGATGCACCTGTACTGACCTCGCCTTCTGGATGATAGCGGGGTGAACAGGCAGTGGTTCGGGTGGTTGATGTCCTTGATGATCTTTATGGCCTTCCTGTAACATCGGGTGGTGTAGGTGTCCTGGAGGGCAGGTAGTTTGCCCCCGGTGATGCGTTGTGCAGACCTCACTACCCTCTGGAGAGCCTTACGGTTGAGGGCGGAGCAGTTGCCGTACCAGGCGGTGATACAGCCCGCCAGGATGCTCTCGATTGTGCATCTGTAGAAGTTTGTGAGTGCTTTTGGTGATCACTGAGAGTGTCAACAGCAAAGCACCCCCATACCATCACACCTCCTCCTTCATGCTTCACAGTGGAAACCACACATGTGGAGATCATCTGTTCACCTACTCTGTGTCTCACGAAGACAAAGTGGTTGGAACCAAAAATCTCAGATTTGGACTCATCAGACCAAAGGACAGATTTCCACCAGTGTAATGTCCACTTCTTATTATTGGTGTCCTTTAGTAGTGGTTTCTTTGCAGGAATTCGACCATGAAGCCTGATTCACGCAGTCTCCTCTGTACAGTTGATGTTGAGATGCGCCTGTTACTTGAACTCTGTGAAGCATTTATTTGGACTGCAATTTCTGAGGCTGGTAACTCTGATCAACTTGTCCTCTGCAGCAGAGGTAACTCTGGGTCTTCCTTTTCTGTGGCGGTCCTCATGAGAGCCAGTTTCATCATAGCGCTTGATGGTTTTTGCGACTTCACTTGAAGAAACTTTTCTGGATTGACTGACCTTCATGTCTTAAAGTAATGATGGACTATCATTTCTCTTTGCTTATTTGAGCTGTTCTTGCCATAATATGGACTTGGTCTTTCACCAAATAGGGCTATCTTCTGTATACCACCACTACCTTGTCACAACACAACTGATTGGCTCAAACGCATTAAATTCCACAAATGAACTTTTAACAAGGTACGCCTGTTAATTGAAATGCATTCCAGGTGACAACCTCGTGAAGCTGGTTGAGAGAATGCCAAGAGTGTGCAAAGTTGTCATCAAGGCAAAAGGTGTATACTTTGAAGAATCTGAAATATAAAATATATTTAGATTTGTTTAACATTTTTTTGGGTTACTAAATGATTCTATATGTCTTATTTCATAGTTTCGATGTCTTCGCTATTATTCTACAATGTAGAAAATAGGTACAATAAAGAAAAACCCTGGCTTGAGTAGGTGTGTTCAAACTTTTGACTGGTACGGTACCCATATACATACATATATATATATATATATATATATATATATATATATATATATATATATAGCAAAATAGGATTGACAAATGGCATTTAGGTATCATTATAACCTAAGAAACTTTAGATATTTTGCTGCAATTAGTTACTTCCTAATGCACAATAAAGCCTACAAAAACAAGATTCTTTGAGATATGAAAAATAGACATCTGGATAGAAATATTGTGAATGAATGTATGAAAATATACGAGCATATAAATGACAGCGCAGCTATAAAGTCACCAAAATGGTCTGAATGAGAACATTTTGACCTCGAGGATACATGATATTTCATCTATCATTGCGAGAGCATTTTAGGGAGGTTGTGAACTGTTCCAGGCCCACAAAGCGCAAACCTTGCTGTCCCAGAAAAACAGGTGTAAATTACTTTGTGGAAACTGAAAGGGTCAGCATATTATGTGAAAGCTGGATGGTTCTTTGCTAAGCGAGTTGAATACTGTGTAAGTAAAAGCAGGCTTGTAGGTGTATCTCGAAACGAATTTCCTGTTTACGATATCAACCCACCTATTTTTTGTCTCCTGATTATCAGTCTAAACGGTTGGCGTCTCCACCCTCTGACACACACACACAACATCTGGGTCCAGCCTGCATGTAATTGACAGTGACACAGGGTTAAGGGTTATCAGGACGTGTTGGCGCTGGATGATGATGTCACCAGGGTCCCTGAGGGAGAGTGAGGTCAGTAAGTGGGTTGCTGAGCAGTGATACGAAGCCTTTAAATAAACAGGGATACTGCGTAATTCCTCCGAATCAGCAGAGAAAACACGATTAAACTGTTTTGGAGGAAGCCAATCAGTGAGTTGCATGGTGATTTGGCTTTTAGAAGAGCAGGGAGGCAGAGTTTGTATGGGTGGGAAGAGTAGGGTGGGCAGACTTGGAGCTCAGAACAAAATCTAGTCTAAATACTAAAAGCACTTGGTCCGAGAGACACAAATGCTAGATATACACAGAGATTATGCATGTTTATAGAGTTCAGACTAAATAATCGCCAGGGTTGAGTATTCTCCTCTTCTCATTGGGCGTCTGGGTCTAGAGGGTCCCAATGAGTGGGTAGACTGAGAAATAGAAGAAAGCAGAACTAGATAGCTCAGGCAGACTCTATCCCATAAATAATACTTTAACTGGGCCCAACAGGAAACCATGGTGATGTTAAAAATGCAAAAACAGAAATGCGTTGACCAGTGACCATGCTATTTAATACTCTGCAAGGACCCTGGAGGGTAGGACAGTGGCACCAACAATAGTACAATTACTATGGTCCTCTCCTAACAAGCTCCAACTTTACTGTGGTTATGCCTGGTATTATGTTTAGTCAACATTTAAAGGCCTAAGATCTTCAGTCTACCTACAACAAACACAGTTAAATACCCTGGCAACTTACAGTAAATCAAAATGCAGTATGGATATTGGTGTTTTGCAGTAATGGCTTTATGCATGCTTTTTACACCTGCTATAACATCTACTCAGACACTCTACAACATGGCCCACCATTCGAGGGTAAAGACCATGGTCACACTATGCTCACACATCCCATCGTTTCTCCCACTCTCTCAGTAGAAAAAGCCTCATGCAAGTTCCTGAGTGGGTAGATTATCCCAACATGTGATGGTTTCAAACCTCTGTTACGTTAAAAGAGAGTGATGTGCTTATAGTACTACCTAGCACCTTGCTGTGTGTTTTCTCCCCGTGTACTAGATAGGTGACCCAGTGAAGGGAGATCCCCAGAGAGAATGAATAACTGTTACAGAGTTATGTCTTGTCAGCATGATTTACCCTTCATAAGGCCAGGTGGCTGCTAAAAATACTAAATACTAATAAGGCCAGGTGACTGACATCTCCACTGCTCCCAGAGCTTTCCAGGTGTTTTTTTTTTTGGGGGGGGGTGCCTTTCTTGTTCTCCTTAGGATTTATCTCCATCTGTCCCTCCCTCTCTCTGTCTTGGTCTGCTCTGAGCCCGGTTAGAAGCACTGGTAGATTAGGACCTGTGTGTGTGTGCATGACCCGTGTGTGTGTGCGTGTGCGTTTGTGTGTGTGCGTGTGTGTGTGTGTGTAAGCCTGTGTGTCTGTGTATGCCCTGACCCTTGCAGCTGCAGTATCACGTCGGCCTATCGGCCTAGCTCTCTGACATCAGCTGCTTCTCTGACAACCCTGCTCTTCCTGGACCCTTTAAATTAGCTTCTGGCCCTGTCATCACCTCCTCCTGTAATCCTCCCCCTCTCAACTGTCTGACGGCCCATTGCCTGGACCTTCCTCCCCATGCCCCACTCAGGTGCGCTCAGCAGCACAGGTGTCCACGGCCTGCCTAAACAGCATAGCAATCACTAGGAGACACAAAACAACACAACAAAACAGAATGCACCGGGACAACACAACCGCTACCGTACAGCTGTAAAGACAGAGGTTGTATTGTCTGATGATGTGGTAGAGTGAATGCCATCTCTCTTTTAATGCTCCGTTTTCTCCCTTGCTCTCTATTTTGTCCTCCGTCTGTGGCTGTATAGACCCTGTAGTTAGTCATACAGTTGTTTTTGTTGGCCACGAGAAGAGCCCAGCCAAAGTACACCATGTTTCTGCCCGGTAGGTGTGGAGATTTGATAATAATCTGGACTTTCTCCCTCCTCACTGAGAAAGTCCTCTCTCAGCCTACTTACCTGCCATGTGTGTGTGTGTGTGTGTGTGTGTGTGTGTGTGTGTGTGTGTGTGTGTGTGTGTGTGTGTATTGTCTGGAGCTGACGGATGATTGGCTGACTCTTCACCTAGTCTGGCTCTGGTCCACGGCGACAGCCTAGACTCAGACTCTCTGTGAATGAGAGAGAGCGAGAGAGAGAGTGTGTGTGTTTGCGGTGAGGGTGGTAGGTGGGAATGATGACTTTCAGAGATATGTGTGTCTGTGAGTGAGGTATCTATGTGTGTGTGATGAAGAGGGTGTGTATGGGGGTTGGGAGAGAGGACATACGGGCAATTAGTAAGATAAAGCTGCCTTGCCTCAAGTCTCCTCTCTACCCAACAGACACACAGGCCAGGAGAGACCGATTTACTCACAGTGCGAAGGGTAAAGGCAGATGGGCTTTGCTTAGTTTTACACCCTCTAAAACCAAACATTTAAATAAATAAAAACTGATTCCTGCAGAAGTAGGGGAGAAGTAGATGTTTATTTCGTCACATTAACTGGACCGACGTTAGATGTTTGTTGAATGATGTTTGAAAGGTTACAAGGTATATGAATGTGTCAGTGTGTGTGTGTCTGTGTGTGTGTGTCCATCAGAGTTCATGGGTGTTTGTGGTGACTGTGAGGTGGCGGCTGGTGGGTTGAGTGGTATCCGGCGTCTTGGCCCATTTCGATGCTGCAGTGACGACCTTGGGTGTTATGGGGTGGTGTTATTATTAGCCACCAGCTGGTAGCTATTGCGAAAACATAGAGCATTACAAAAGTAGTTTAAAACCACATGGTTGTTCCTAGCAATTTACTTCACAGCTCAGTTCTCAATGCATCCATTTACAAAACAAGAATATGTATTGAAAGAAGTGCGGAGGAGCAGGAGAAAAACAAATCCTGCATTTAGGTGATGTAATTACAGTGGCCCTAAGGGGCAAAGTACTGTAGCTTTTTCTGAATGTAGTGACAGCATGAGGAAAAAGCATGAACTTCAACATGTTGTGGATCAAACAGAAGAAGAAATAAGCAGCACAATTAATGTTGTGAGGTCATGATTTCACAGACACGCTGACTCTCTCAATCCCAGGGTGTTTGGCTGCTGATGCTCTGCCCCAACCTACACTACTTTACCTGCCCTCCCAATGGTAACCAGACTCTCCCCTGCTTGTAAGTAGGCCCAATTGGAGAGCACCGCCTCACCTGAATAAACTTCCTGCTCTATCTGCACTAATTACAGGATCAACTCCTTGGAATTCACTTTTCCTCCAGAGGGATCAAAAACACAGGGCTTGTCAGTCAGGTATACGGGGGACTTTCCAGAGGTACCGGATCTTTCTCTGGGAACTGACTGAGCGAGAGGGAGCTTTCCCTCACCTTCACAAACGGGAATCACCAGAAGAACTTGGACTTGTTTCTGGGCCAGTCCATCTAAGAAGAGCAAGAGACAATGAGAAAGGTATTCCTTGATGTGCACCTGACACCTGGAGATGACATGCACCTAGGAACCTGTCTCACCTGGGATAGCCTGTCCCAGTTTGACTGAGCAGGCTGAGGCCGGGTTCTATGCAGATGCAGGATCTTAATTTGATCACCCTGTTGCAGGAGAACTTTGTCATTTCAGACTTGATTTTCCCATACGAAAAATGTCTAACCCCCTGCAAAAATGCCCAATAATTATAATCCACACAATAATTCACATTATTTTCCTGCTGTAGCAAACTGGTTCAAATGAAGATCCTTCTACTGTAGGACGATCAAACGCTCTCAAACGTAGTACTGTACCTAAACCACATCGTCATGACTCTGGTTAAATCGTACCTCGATTCAAATAGTAATTTCATTACTTTCTTTCTTTTTTTTGCCTTTTTATAAAGGAATTATGCTAATAGCACATAAATACAAAATGGGCTTTGTGAATTTACCTCAATTAGTTTGTCTAAATGGGCCACATTAAGGATTTACATAAGCAGACAAGGGGTTGGTCACGGCCCTAGATGATCCTTATCATGCACATGTGCAGTGCAGGCTGCTTCAGTGGCAGTAGGAAGGGTAGTGAACAGAGGAGTGAATGGAGGGGTAGGGGGAATGAGTGGGTCATGAGCTGGGGTGCGAGGCAGACTCGGTGGCTTTGGTGTAATTTTCGCCTGTTTTGGGTCAGCCCTGTTCCAGCCATGCATACCCCAGTCCCGATCCCAGTCAGAGGCAGACATGTAGATCGAGAAATAAGATGTTTGAGGCAGTAACAGCACGGCTTCTGTTGCCATTGTAAATAACATATGTCATGAAAACACTCGTATATCTGATTTAGAGCAATGGTAACTCCCCCTCAACCATCTCCTAACATATTTTTTAGGTCTAAATGTTAAAGAAATATATTCAGATGCCAAGAGCACAATGTAGCTATCACTAGAGCCAAGTCCATAAGGGTGGAATTCCGACCAGAGTAAAGAGAGCATCAACGGAATTTACCCCCCAAAAAATGTATGCCCTTTTCTCTCTATGCGAATTCTGACCTTGAATTTAAGCATGAGAATAGCATGCGATTCACCTGCTATTCGTTTGAGGTGGAGAGTTAAGAAATTAAAGTGTGGCGGAGGTGTGTTTACAGATGAGCCATATTCTGACCTCGTCTCAATTCCCTAACAATTGCACCACATGGAAAAAGCATATTCCACAGTGGGAAAAGCATATTTATTTTTGTCCATATCATCTCCATACACTGTAATATTAGAAAGAGATATTAGTTATTGATAAGAGCTAGGGAAATGAGTAATCCCTCTGGGGAAGGGGATTGTAAATACACATAGCAATTGTTTTAGATGATTTTCTTCTTATGACGTGTAACGATCCTCTTCCTGTGAATGACTGGGATCAAGGCGCAGCGTGAGACGTGTTCCTGATATTTGATTCAAATCAGAACACTAGAACAAAAAAAACAACAAAGAGGAAAACGAACAGTTCTGTGAGGAAACGAACAATACAGAAAACAACTACCCACAAAACCCCTGTGGGAAAGAGCTACCTAAGTATGGTTCCCAATCAGAGACAACGATAGACAGCTGTCCCTGATTCAGAACCACACCCGGCCAAAAATAAAGAAATACAAAAACATAGAAAAAAGAACATAGAATGCCCACCCTAGTCACACCCTGGCCTAACCAAAATAGAGAATAAAAGCCTCTCTATGGCCAGGGCGTGACATGACCACTGGAGACTAATGTGAAACCAGTCATATGGAAACAAACTGTAAATCTTATCAACATGTATTGCAGCCCCCTTTTCACAATGAAGTAGGCTATAAATTGACGTGCCGTTATTCAGAACTTTAATTGTATGCCCTTATAATTTTGAATCATGTTAAATATCAGCCACTATCAGGAGCCAGAGTCAGTAATACCCACATAAATTAATAACTGTCACTTTACACTGTCACGTCCGTGTAGTTGTTCCTGAGTTGTTAACAATGATGATACATACATTCAAATTGTGGATCATATTAGGCTAATGTTGTGCAATCATTTGGAACATGTAGCCTATTTGAATCAATCGTTTGGAACATGTAGCCTATTTGAATCAATAATTTGGAACATGTAGCCTATTTGAATTAATCATTTGGAACATGTAGCCTATTTGAATCAATCGTTTGGAACATGTAGCCTATTTTAATCAATAATTTGGAACATGTAGCCTATTTGAATCAATCGTTTGGAACATGTAGCCTATTTGAATCAATCATTCGGAACATGTAGCCTATTTGAATCAATAATTTGGAACATGTAGCCTATTTGAATCAATCATTTGGAACATGTAGCCTATTTGAATCAATAATTTGGAACATGTAGCCTATTTGAATCAATCATTTGGAACATGTAGCCTATTTGAATCAATCATTTGGAACATGTAACCTATTTGAATCATTATGGAAGTCAGACCCCACGTAGCAGTTTAAACCTGGAGCCTGGCACACAGTTCACGATGACTGGACCGTTTTCATACAATTCCATGATTGGTGAGGATTAGGGTAGATTTGTAGGATTATTGTTCAACCTCTAAATGTACACTTTTTTCCACCTTCCAAAATGTCATGCATTGAACTTGAATATGGCAACTTTCAGGATGAATCAAACCACTGTATTTTTAATTAATACATACTTTCCTAACCCTAAAATGTGCATAAATAGTCTACAATATCAGAGTATTTTCAAATTTACCAGTTGGTGCTGAAACGGAGACGAATATGCATAGACAGTACCAGTCAAAAGCCCATCCACCAACCCCCCTCTTCCGGGGACAAAAGCACATTTGTTTTACATTTAGTTTTTTACAGGTATATTGTTACATATGCAGTACCAGTCAAAAGTTTGGACACACCTACTTATTCAAGGGTTTTTCTTTATTTTTACTATTACCCACATTATAGAATAATAGTGAAGACATCAAAACTATGAAATAACACATGTGGAATCATGTAGTAACCAAAATAGTGTTAAACAAATCAAAATGTATTTTATATTTGAGATGCTTCAAAGTAGCCACCATTTGCCTTGATGACAGCTTTGCACACTCTTGGCATTCTCTCAACCAGCTACCTGAGGAATGCTATTCCAAAAGTCTTGAAGGAGTTCCCACATATGCTGAGCACTTGTTGGCTGCTTTTCCTTCACTCTGCGGTCCAACTCTTCCCAAACCATCTCAATTGGGCTGTATTTTTTTAACAATATTTTAGATTGACAATCATTTCATTACATCATTTTTTATATCACATGCCTCTGTTTTATTTTCCTCCATAAGTTAAATCAGGATCATGCCTCTACTGCCATTCATTCCAATTAGACTGATTAAGATTTCTCCCTGACCAATACGGCTGCTATTTTTTTTTACCTCATTCTGGAATATTTAGGGTTTATGATATAGCCCCTCTAGTAAATTAATAAGATTCGCCCCCAGATCAGATATGATCACGTCATAACCCATGTAAAAATCTTTAGAATTACAGTAAATTAGCTGTTAAACTGAAACATTTTCTCTCACCCTCATGGTCAAATTTGTAGAATAGAAGGAAATTAGCTTAAAAATGCAAAGTTCTCTCGGCCTAATTGCAAAATGTGCAGAACAGCATGCGATTAGCTATTTTATGGCCATGGGCTTAAAAGTAATTATATTGTTAGACCACTATCAACAGGGGGAGGTGGGGGTTGTGAATACACAATAGACCCGATTACATGCAACCAAATAGGCCTATCCCAGGTAGCCATACGTATTTCACGTTTGGCTATACAGTTGTTAAAAGCATGACATTTTGTCATGTAAATAAACCATGGCTAGTCATCACATCAGACATGGGAGATTATGATAATGAAAAAATTTTAGAAGACCCGATCCTAAGTAATTAAAACACAACAACACCTTTAATTTGTATTCTGAAATGTAAAATGACACAATGACTGTCTCTTACAATGTAAGGTGACACAGTTACTGTCTTTTATCTCCTCAACACATGTTAACCTGTATAATGCCTAGGCTACAACTCGAACTGCAATGATTAGACTACATACCTCTGCAGGCTCGCTTTGACGCCTCGTTTTTGGCACGGCACCAGATCCTGTCCATCGGAACACAGAAGCTGCAGTTGTGTCCTTGAGTTTTCTTCTGTGATTTGTTTCCATAATTTCCGAATGTATATCTCTTACGTAGTCATCGTCGATGAAGTGCTTACTACATACACATAGATTTGCAAAATAGGCTGTAGGGAGTGAATACCAGCTAACTCTTGCTCCCATCTCTTCGGATTTCCACTTTTTAGATAAGTCTTTAAACTTTTTTGCCAGTCCTGCTCCCCCCCACAAAACTTCCAACTTTGTGGGAACAGTTTGGGGAAGGCCCTTTCCTGTTTCAGAGTGACAATACCCACGTGCACAAAGTGAGGTCCATACAGGAATGGTTTGTCGAGATCGGTGTGAAAGAACTTGAATGGCCTGCACAGAACTCTGACCTGAACCCCATCAAACACCTTTGGGATGAATTGGAATGCCGACTGCGAGCCAGGCCTGATCGCCCCAACATCAGTGCCCGACCTCACTAATGCTCTTGTGGCTGAATGGAAGCAAATCCCTCCAGCAATGTTCCGTATAGTGGAAAGCCTTCCCAGATGAGTGGAGCCTGTTATAGCAGCAAAGGTCATATGTATGACAGATTACAAAAATACTATGCATATTATGCATAAAACTGACTGAAAGTAATCATCATTTGTATGTGGTATGGTGGCCATTGGCTCAACTTACCCAAAGGCAAACATTATGACTATATAAGCCCAAACAGCTACAAGGATGCACTTTCATGCTAGGTTTAGGATCTCATATTGTAGTGTATAGAGACCCCAAGTGATCTAAAAAAAACATTCTTAAAAATATCTACTTTGGTTTAGATACAAGCCATGGATTACAGGCAACATTCGCACTGAGCTAAAGGGTAGAGCTGCTGCTGCCGCTTTCAAGGTGCGGGACTCTAACCCGGAAGCTTACAAGAAATCCTGCTATGCCCTGCGATGAACCATCAAACAGGCAAAGCGTCAGTACAGGGCTAAGATTGAATCATACTACACCGGCTCTGACGCTCGTCTTATGGGGCAGGGCTTGCAAACTATTACAGACTACAAAGGGAAGCACAGCCGCGAGCTGCCCAGTGACAAAAGCCTACCAGACAAGCTAAATCACTTCTATGCTCACTTCGAGGCAAGCAACAGAGGCATGCATGAGAGCATCAGCTGTTCCAGACGACTGTGTGATCACGCTCTCCGTAGCCGACGTGAGTAAGACCTTTAAACAGGTCAACATACACAAGGCTGCGGGGCCAGACGGATTACCAGGACGTGTGCTCCGGGCATGTGTTGACCAACTGGCAGGTATCTTCACTGACATTTTCAACATGTTCCTGATTCAGTCTGTAATACCAACATGTTTCAAGCAGACCACCATAGTCCATGTGCCCAAGAACACGAAGGCAACCTGCCTAAATGACTACAGACCCGTAGCACTCACTTCCGTAGCCATGAAGTACTTTGAAAGGTTGGTAATTGCTCACATCAACCCCATTATCCAAGAAACCCTAGACCCACTCCAATTTGCATACCGCCCAAACAGATCCACAGATGATGCAATCTCTATTGCACTCCACACTGCCCTTTCTCACCTGGACAAAAGGAACACTTATGTGAGAATGCTATTCATTGACTACAGCTCAGCGTTCAACACCATAGTACCCTCAAAGCTCATCACTAAGCTAAGGATCCTGGGACTAAACACCTCCCTCTGCAACTGGATCCTGGACTTCCTGACTGGCCGCCCCCAGGTGGTGAGGGTAGGTAGGAACACATCTGACACGCTGATCCTCAACACTGGAGCTCCCCAGGGGTGCGGGCTCAGTCCCCTCCTGTACTCCCTGTTCAACCATGACTGCATGGCCAGGCACGACTCCAACACCATCATTAAGTTTACAGATGAGACAACAGCCTGATCACCGACAACGACGAGACAGCCTATAGGGAGGAGGTCAGAGACCTGGCCGGGTGGTGCCAGAATAACAACCTATCCATCAACGTAACCAAGACTAAGGAGATGATTGTGGACTACATTCTCATCGACGGGGCTGTAGTGGAGCAGGTTGAGAGCTTCAAGTTCCTTGGTATCCACATCAACAACAAACTAGAATGGTCCAGGTGAAGGTGAAACCCCACCTCTTTAAGGAATACCTAGGATAGGATAAAGTAATCCCTCTCACCCCCCCCCTTAAAAGATTTAGATGCACTACTGTTCCACTGGATGTCATAAGGTGAATGCACCAATTTGTAAGTCGCTCTGGATAAGAGCGTCTGCTAAATGACTTAAATGTAATGTAAATGTCCAAACTCACCAAGACAGTAATGAAGAGGGCACGACAAAGCCTATTCCCCCTCAGGAAACTAAAAAGATTTGGCATGGGTCCTGAGATCCTCAAAACGTTCTACAGCTGCAACATCGAGAGTTGCATCACTGCCTGGTACGGAAATTGCTCTGCCTCTGACCTCAAGGCACTACAGAGGGTAGTGTGTACGGCCCAGTACATCACTGGGGTTAAGCTGCATGCCATCCAGGACCTCTACACCAGGCGGTGTCAGAGGAAGGCCCTAAAAATGGTCAAAGACCCCAGCCACCCCAGTCATAGACTGTTCTCTCTACTACCGCATGGCAAGCGGTACCGGAGTGCCAAGTCTAGGTCAAAAAGTGTTCTCAACAGTTTTTACCCCCAAGCCATAAGACTCCTGAACAGGTAATCATATTGCTACCCAGACTATTTGCAAGGTCCCCCCCCCAACCCCTCTTTTTACAATGCTGCTACTCTCTGTTCATCATATATTCATAGTCACTTTAACCATATCTACATGTACATACTACCTCAATCAGCCTGACTAACCAATGTCTGTATGTAGCCTCGCTACTGTTATAGCCTCACTACTGTACATAGCCTATCTTTTTACTGTTTTATTTCTTTACCTACCTATTGTTCACCTAATACCTTTTTTTGCACTATTGGTTAGAGCCTGTAAGTAAGCATTTCACAATAAAGTCTATACCTGTTGTATTCGGCGCACGTGACAAATAAACTTTGATTTGATTTGAAGCATCATGAAACCTATAACACAAGAAATTAATTTGACTTGGTGAAAATCTGTTTTTTGGACCCAACTTTCTTACCACTTTTTCCATGTGGTTTATTCGTTCACAGACTAAATTAAATGATGACCTCTTCCTAAATACTCGGTCAAATGATTCATTTTGTGTTTGGTGTCCTAGGGTGGCTCAACTTACCCCAATCTCTCCTACCAGCAACTCGGCAAGACTGCCTTTTTTGGTTAAAAAAAGGTGCCACAAAAAGGTGCAGACATCCTCAGAGCAAGTCTGAGTAAATAAGTCCTGAAAGCCTCAATATTTTTTGTTTCAGACACATATCACAAAAATAATAGTGTCAACATCCTTCCGGACATACCTCCGGACAAGAGTCAAATCAAGGGATGGCTCATTCTGGTCTCTCTCTCTCTCTCTCTCTCTCTCTCTCTCTCTCTCTCTCTCGCACGCACGCACGCACGCACGCACGCACGCACGCACGCACGCACGCACACACACACACACACACACACACACACACACACACACACACACACACACACACACACACACACACACACACACACACACACACACACACACACACACACACACACACACACACACACACACACGTCTTACAGCTTTAAAAACAGACAGCAGCAGGAGATCTGATTTGCCTTGTCCAAACATAGTGTGATGGAGTGGTGGATTTTCCAGGAAGATGAGTCTGAGGGGATGTGTCTGTCAGAGTGGGCCAACAGCAACACTTACTGAGCCTGTTTAAGAAGGGAGGGAGAAATAAAGGAGAGAAAGAGAATATGAGACACTTACTTGAAGAGATGGAGAAAAATCTCACTGGAAACAAACTGGCTGAATCAAAGTTGTTTCAACGTAATTAGTCAATGTATTGTGACATGGAGTCTATGTGGAAAATACATTAGATTTAGATTAAGTGTGTAAAATGTTGTTATGAGGGTGAAATATCAAGCACAGGATTATATCATCATGGTAACCAAATGTCAACAGGCAAACGTTGTATAAAATATGCTGAATTTGTACCTTTAAAACAATGTCAGATCTTCAATGTTATATCCAAAATCAGAAAAATAAACTGACGGGGCAGCACTTCCTACTGGAGAACATTTTGGTCTCCCATTCAGGGTTATAATCCAAATACAACCCTGCTAAACTATGATATTTGTCACTGACTATTACCAATGTGCTTTCGTGAGAGATCTCCACTTAAAAGCTCAAAAGATTCACTGTTGCTATCGAAGTAATAATTTAAAAAAATAATATTTTTTCATTTTTTCACACCAGATACAAGCATACACATACGAAGAACAACTTGCAGACATGCACAAATGGAAACAACATCTCATCTTCCCAGACCCACATGCTCACACCTCCATCCCTAGTGCCTGAATTATTATGTTTGGCTTTACATTGTACCAATTCATTTTTCTCGGTTGGCCATGCTATTTCAATAATAAACCATTAGATTAACATGGGATAGATTGAGTTCCGAGAATCTTCCAGCCCATTGGAGATCTCAGTACACCTCCATATGCCATGTTTTGAAATATGCAGACAGATGGATTAAAAGTAAGTTTACATTGTAATACTACTGACAGCCAACTCTCTAGCTCCACCCATAATTTGTGGACTTTATAGCATTCCCAGAAATCATGGATTATTGATTCATTGTTGGTTAGTTTTACACTTAAGACATGACTCTGCCGTTGTGCTGAGAATTTGTGAATTTTGTCTCTTCTATAATAAATTATATACTTTGGTTTATACTGGATTAAGATTATTGCCTCCATCTTGTGCCAACATCAGTTCTATTCAATTCTCGGTTTAAAAAAATTCTAAGAGATTCTGCAAGATTTGTATATTTGACCTATTATATGAACATCCTTTTCTGACTCAAATAACATTCCCTTGAGGTTGCGCTGATATCCAAAAGATTTCAAATCAAAATTTCACGATATACAATTTTTAAGTTACATGTATTTGAAAATATTTGCGTTGGTCAGTCCAAAATGGTTTTTAATTCTGCCATGAAAATAAATGTACTTCCTGTTACCAAGTCATTTATATTTTCTAGGCAATTAGTTTTCCATGTGGACCAATTGATCTGTGAATTCTGAACAGTTATCCAGTTTGTCTACAAATGTATCATTTATATGCTGGATTCACGTCTCACGTCTCCAACAAAAAAAATGTACATTTAAAGTTTGATTTGATTTAGTCCCATTCTTTTATTTAGCTCTTTGGTTTAGATGGAGATGTGAATCCAACATATCAGTTATTCATTTGTAGACAAACTGAAATTAAAGACCATGTCAGTGGCACAGATAGAAGTATGCAATCAGAAGATAGTGTACATTTTCAATCAAATCACATTTTTATTGGTAGCATAGACCTATTTAACAGATGTTATTGCGGGTGTAGTGAAATCCTTGTGTTCCTAGCTCCACCAGTGGTTGCGTTGTCAACCAAACGCAATTCAATACTACTTTTGAAATACAGTTAAATGACCTTCAAATTAAGGCTATATTACAAATTAATGTAACATTCCACCCAAAACAAAATCCAAGGCCAAATATTAAGGTACTTTAACTGTAACTATGCATTTATTTTGATGTGATCAAATAGAGTGTGCCTGTTCAAGATTGCATGCATAGGTCATCGTAGGTCTATGCAGATCTTCACAATTGCTCTAATAATCTGTGCAGAATGGAATTGATAACTTGCACCATGTACTTTTAATAATGGTGTACTTTTAAGTTGCTGGATATTGGAGGGAACTTGGAACACGCTGTCTTACATGTCCATCCGAAGCATCCCAAACATGGTTAATGGGTGGCAGGTCTGGGGAGCATAGAAGCCATGGAAAAACTGGGACATTTTCAGCTTCCAGGAATTGTCTACACATCAATGTGACACGGGGCTGTGCATTATCATGCTGAAATATGAGGTGTTGGAGGCAGATTAACGGCACAATAACGGGCCTCAGGATCTCATCACGTTATATCTATGCATTAATATTGACATCGATAAAATGCAATTGTGTTTGTTGTCCGTAGATTATGCCTGCCCGTACCATAACTCCACCACCACCGTGGGGCACTCTGTTCACAACGTTGACATCAGCAAACCTCTCGCCCACACGACGCCATACACGCTGTCTGCCATCTGCCCAGCACTGTTGAAACCGGGATTAATCCATGAAGAGCACACTTCTCCAGCTTGCCAGTGGCCATCGATGGTGAGCATTTGCCCACTGAAGTCAGTTACGACGCCGAACTGCAGTCAGATCAAGACCCTGGCGAGGACGATGAGCGAGCAGATGAGCTTCCCTGAGACGGTTTCTGACAGTTTGTGTAGAAATTCTTAGATTTTGCAAATCCACAGTTTCATCACTTGTCCGGGTGGCTGGTCTCAGACAATCCCGGAAGTGAAGAAGCCGGATATGGAGGTCCTGAGCTGGAGTGGTTACACAGTTTTCGGTTCTGAGGCCGGTTGGACGTAGTGCCAAATTCTCTAAAATGACGTTGGAGGCGGCGTATGGTACAGAAATTAACATTACATTCTCTGGCAACTGCTCTGGTGGATATTCTTGCAGTCAGCATGCCAATTGCACTCTCCCTCAAAACTTGAGACATCTGTGGCATTGTGTTGTGTGACAAAAATTCACATTTTAGAGTGGCCTTTTATTGTCCCCAGCACAAGGTGCACCTGTGTTTATGATCATGCTGTTTATTCAGATTCTTGATATGCGACTGTACATGTTGCGTTTATATTTTTGTTCAGTGTAGATGAAGCACAGTGATAATGCATTAATCTGTTCTAAAAAATAAACAAAATATCTGACATTATATTCCTGCTTCAACATTGCTGTGCTTTTAAATGGTTGAAAGTGCTGTGGCAGACATTTGGGTGACAACTAAACCAAAATTCAAACATTGTTTTTCCACTCGAATGTAGTTCTGCTTAGATGGTTGAAAGCATAATGATAACACATTGGAAACGAAACTATATTTTTGCTGTCATTTTTGAGTGGGTGAATATAGGATGTCATCTCATTGATCAAGGTCTCAACTGCATATTGACCAATTTTCCACATTGAAATTCCACGCTGAAAACTTTTAGGAGCATGGCCTTATTTCTATTACCGCATGCTGGATGACTGTCATTCATATTCCGTTCACCCAGCTAAATGTAGGTGTAGGCTACTACATGAAACTCACATTTTCCCTATACCCATCATGAGGTTGCTACAATGCAGCCTATGACTGAAAATGTACAATGTAGGTGCGTGCACAGGTCGAGTGAAATTTGAGTAATCAATGTGACAGACATTGACACATTCAATACTGCCTTGCACAATCTTGCCTCTATTTACCTGATCTAGGGTGTAATCATTAGTCCAACAGTTGCAAACGAGAATTTCTATTGGACAAATGCAGGTAGGTTTATCCCAGTTTCGTTCTGTTTGCTTCCGTTTAAAAAATGCTTTTCAACAGAATTGGCGGAAACAATACACCCTTTCATAGTAGTATAATTCCTGCATCTTCACGCTCTCCTCCTCTCACCTTTTCGCTTCACTTGTGCACAACACATCAGCTGTCTGTGACCAGGCGAAAAAACCTTTCCAAGCCGAACCTTCATATTACAAACGCTAATCGCTACACACAGCCTACATAGTTGTCACCATATTATCTAATGCTAAGTTAAGAAAATAGCCACTAGAAATAACCCGTTAGTAAACCCGCTACAATCACGCAGTTCTGGTTACACACAGTTTAGCAATTACACCGGCGGGCCTTGGTGCCAATACATTCAAAAACCCAAAAGCTTATCTTGACTTGGAAGAGTTCCAGTATTGGATAGCCATAGAAAAACTAGGTAACATGGCAACCCTTTCTATTTGAGCCAGCTGTTTGAGTAGGCTAAATGACTGCATTCAACAGCTAAGTAAATTAAAATATATGTATATATTCTCTCACGCTCTCACTCTCTTTCTCTCTCTCTCACTTCTCCTTCATTTGAGAAAAAAACTATTTGTTCCAAACTGTTCAACTTTCGTCTTTCTCTCTCTTTGAGTCAACTACTCCCCACAATTAATGCACTTCCTTGCTAGCTAGCTGTAGCTTATGCTTTCAGAACTAGATTCATTCTCTGATCCTTTGATTTGGTGGACAACATGTCAGTTCATGCTGCAAGAGCTCTGATAGGTTGGAGGACGTCTTCCAGAAGTTGTCATAATTACTGTCTAAGTCTATGGAAGGGGGTGAGAATAAAGAGCCTCCTAGTTTTGTATTGAAGTCAATGTATTCAGAGGAGGACGGACACTAGCTGTCCTCCAGCTACAGCATGGTGCTACCCTACAGAGAGCTGTTGAGGTTACTGTAGACCTTCATTGCAAAACAGTGTGTTTTAATCAATTATTTGGTGAGGTGAATATATTTAGTATAGTTTTATCAAAAAATTATAACTTTATTAATGTTTCACTGTTTTTATTTTCATGAAATTCCCTGAGAAGGATGGTCCTCCCTTTCCTTCTCTGAGGAGCCTCCATTGTTCAGAACATTTCAGAACATTTTACACCATCACCAATGGTTGTGAATGCCCAAGACACAAGAGGAAATTATATGAATCGCCCCCAATTGAGTTGGGACCTCATCCAAGGCATGCATCGTTACTTACTATATCATAATTCTCAAGGACTTGACGTTTTTTTCTCATGTCAATATTTCACTTCCCCATTGTGTAAGATAATTGTGTAAGATTGTGCTGGAAATCCTGTCCCGAGCAATCCTCTCAATAGTTTTTTCTCACAAAAATAAAGTTCACTTGAGGCCTTACTAAACAACTTGTTGAGTGCAAACAAAAAGACAAAAAAGAGAGAGCATCATAGAGCTGACTAGGAAAGCAACAAGGATACTTAGATAGTATCATAAAGACAGTCTCATTGGTTGTTTGTCATTGGGCTGTCCATGACCTACGCCCATGCTGTAGACTAGCAGACTAACTCAATGACTGCCCTAATCACTGGGGGATTCATATGGGTACTGTCTGGCCATGATGACTTTGAGTGACTGCCAGTCTAAAAATATAGATTTCTCTCTCTGTGATTCTTGATTGGAGCACAGATGAGGTCACCTTACTGGTCATTTTCTAATCAGGAAGTGGACCGCGGACGTCGTTAGCTAGCTCCTATTTGCGATTGTCATGGCAACAGCCAAACTCCACCAGGTAAACACGATTAAGTACACAACTGACAGTTCTGTTACCGTTCACTTACTTTATTTGACTGGTGTTGTGGCATACGATTGATCTATTTTGACCCCATATGGCTTACCAGTACGTGACTTTCTGTATACCTTCATCACAAATGTCAAGTGGATGTACATTTACCAACCACAGCTGCAATTTCATACTCATGCTACAGATCACGTCAATAATAAAAGTATCTCTTCTGTCATGTTGGATGTGGATGACCTAACTCAACTCCACATGAACCCATCAACGCTTTTCCATATGCGGCAATGTTGAACTGTAACAAGTTTTCTCTATAATGTTGGAGCGACGAGACAATGCTGGAGCAGAATGAAATCAGGGAAGTGATCATAGGTCAATTGCATCAATGACCCACAAATGGGTTGATCCATTTCTGTCTATAAAGAGTCAGTCAGCAAAACTTCTATCACAATAACAATACCTCCATACAGCAACTTGTCATTTCTTAGCAGAAGGATAGTTCGATACTGTAGGAGTTCGGCCTATAGGGCTGTAAACACATACGTTTTGGCATTGCATATTATGTACTGTAAATGTTTCGCTACCTCCCTTTCTGCCTCTCTGGATAGTCAATCCTCTGCATGAAAACCAGCAGTTGAACCTACTCACCTCTCACCTGATTCCTTGTCTCTTCACTGAAAGTAAACCTCACACACTATTACACCATCCAGGACTTTGTAGCAAGCTGGCCTGGGTGTTATACTCACTCACAGGTCGGGTCAAACTCACATTTAACCCTTTCTCGTTGTCTTACGCACTACCTTTCACATATCTCTAATATTCCCGTCTTTCTTCTCTCCCTCCCCGTTGCTAGGGGAAATCCTGAAAACATTTGAGCAGTGATTGATGTGACGACGTTGAAAACTCTCCTTAAAGAACGTGTAGGGCTGTAAAGATGACAGTGGGGTTAGTGCTGCTTTATGACCGGGGAGAAGTGTGAGAGAGAGGCCTGCCTCCGTATTTCACTTTCATTTCCTGTCTCAGGACAATGCTGGGCTCGGGGCTCGGCAGGGCACGGCCAGGCCGGTTATTACTTCACTCACTCTGACTACAGGAGAGAAGGGAGAGATGAGCGGCAGAGAGAGAGAGAGCGGAGGAAAGGTCGAAAATGAGAGGACCTTAACAAAAGGGACAATGTGATTGGAGAGGATAAATGACAACAAAGTCAAAGTCATCTGTGTCTGTCTGCGTGTGTGTATGCATAACTGATATTTAAGACCTCCCTGTGATTCACACTCAATGGTTCTATAAATCTTCCATCATTTCTCTGCGGTGGGGTGGGGGTCAGGCTTCACCCCTCTATACCCTCTATATTCCCTCCATTCCCTCCACCCTGCCTCATAGAGGCCTCAGGCCAGGAGATATGACTGCTCTGCAGGCTTTATTAGCTGCAATCAGACTTCCTGGGTCTGGCCAGTAAAAGACGTGGGCTTCCCAGTGGGCAGAGCGGTGTAGCGGGGATTGTAGCGGGGATTGCTGCTCATGCGTGTTTATCGCTAGCTCTGGAGGAGCTCTGGAGGGTCATGACTTTACTTTAACGCCCAGGCTTTTAATTAAGACTGCTGGTTGTCAGTAACCGTGACTACCCTGCAAGCAAAGGTCCCAGCAGAGTCGAGTTGGCTGGGATTCAAAGGTTTGTAAAAACACTAGGGCCTAATGGGTCAATTGCGATGAACATTGAGCTTGTGTGTTAACGTGGGACCACAGAATAAGTTAATGTGGTATTGATGGGGTCCAGCTTGTGTTGCGATCACATCATGACTATGCTTGGCTGTACATTTACAGTATAGGCTACACAGTTGTGCACAGAATGCATGGGGAAGGGGGGTTCTATTTCTATGGGTAAAACAGCAGAAAGGTGAAGGTGCCAATAGTACCAATTGGTTCCAACCAGCTACATCATAATAAGAGCTGGCCATGCAGCATTGCATGCAGTAGGAGTCTGGACCACTGGCCCCAGGAGCACAGTTATCTGTTTATAAGGAGATGTTCAAGTTCTCCAGTCTCCAGGAGTATGAGCTCATCAGGCCCCGTCCGTCTGTGTGGAGAGTCTGCCTGCCTGGGCGTAGCAGCATACCGTGGACTGTGTGGTCGCCTCTGCCTTGGAGAACAGGAAGTGACAGTGGGAGGACTCTTCCAATCAACCGCAGATCAGGGTTGTGAGAGCGAGAGAACACTAAAGGAAACAGAAAAATAACAGTGTTTGTTTGAACAATGGCTGCCCAGACTGTTCATCATAGGGCCTGAGCTCACAGCACAGCGAGATATATATCCCTGGCAAACGCTTCCTCTAATGCTGAGGCCTTACAAGCACATAAAACAAAGCCCAGAGCCCCAGTCCCAGTCAGGGGGGAAATATCTCAGAGATTTCCTCAGGGGTTGGACCAGGGCTTTTGTTGGAACGCCTCTGTCCATTTTTTTTAATTATTTCCGTAGGAAAACACAGGGGCGAGATGGAGAGCGCCGTTCCCGGGAAGATGGAGGAAGCTGGAATGTTTGGTAAGGGACGTGTGGCTGTGTGTTCCCGGAGAGAGCGTCTTCATGGATTTCTCCTTAGGTTGACCGGACCTGATCTGTACGTGCTAGGGGGCTCTGGGCCTGGAATGGTGATGGCAGGGATTGATAGGAGATGGAGGACGTCTGGTAGATTGGCCAACCCAGCATACAGGCACAAGAGTTGTCCAAATCCAATGAGGGAGGAGAAAGATCTTGCAAAGAAAGGTTTAACCTTTCTTTGCAAGGTTTAACACTTCCATGACTGGATGCACACATGCACACTTCTCCAGACAAATCTGTTAAGGATTAGTGATTTGATGGTTTGTAATAATTGTTCAGTTACAAAGCTAGTCATTTGTCACTTTTCCTAGCTCCCCGTAGGTCTTCATATTGTTCTTGTATGTGTGTAAAGGGCCATGTAAAGTTTGAATTTGTCCAGGCGCCCTCCTAAACCCACAGGGGGAACATTATGTTTGAGAAATGTTCTTTCTTTCACAGAGTTTTTAGTGGATTAGATGACATTTAAGTTATTGGAGGACTAATATGCATGATTAAAACAGTTGATGATTGCGCAAAATGGAGCACCATTTTATTGGCCTCCCCTAGGGCTAGCCATTAAAGAGCTCTCGGTCGGTCCAGTGCGAGATTGTAACACTTTATTTAACACTTGATCTGTGGATAGCAGGCCATGAACTGCCAGTGAACCTGAGGTCCACATTAAAACAATACGTGTGTGAGTGGTCCTAGGCACTTTACTATACTCTCCATATTGCATTATGTTTGACTGTTGGCTGTTTTAACCTGGAGGCCACTGTGGAGGGGAATGGTGTAACTTCAGATGAGTGTAGACTCAAATGGGGTCACATACATCTCCTCAGGTGGCGCAGAGTGGGGCAGCCGTCTAAGGCACACCTACTCATTCAAGGGTTTTTCTGTATTTTTACTTCCTGATTAAAAAATCACAATTTTCTAAATTATGGAATAATAGTGAAGACATCAAAACTATGAAATAACACATATGGAATCATGTAGTAACCAAAAAAGTTTTAAAAATATATATATTTTAGATTCTTCAAAGTAGCCAACATTTTCCTTGATGACAGACTTGCACACTCTTGGCATTCTCTCAACCAGCTTAATGAGGAATGCTTTTCTAACAGTCTTGAAGGAGTTCCCACATGGTGAGCACTTGTTGGCTGCTTTCCCTTCACTCTACGGTCCAACTCATCCCTAACCATCTCATTTGGGTTGAGGTCGGATGATTGTGGAGGCCAGGTCATCTGATGCAACACTCCATCAATCTCCTTCTTGGTCAAATAGCCCTTACACAGCCTGGAGGTGTGTTAGGTCATTGTCCTGTTGAAAAAAATTATAGTCCCACTAAGTGGAAACCAGATGGGATGGCGTATCGCTGCAGAATGCTGTGGTAGCCATGCTGGTTAAGTTTGCCTTGAATTCTAAATAAACCCCCGGTCTAATGTCCATTGCTCATGTTTCTTGGCCCAAGCAAGTCTTGTCTTATTATAGAGGTCCTTTAGTAGTGGTTTCTTTGCAGCAATCCGACCATGAAGGCCTGATTCACACAGTCTCCTCTGAATAGTTGATGTTGTCTCTTTCTTGAACTCTGTGAAGCATTTATTTGGGCTGCAATTTCTGAGGCTGGTAACTCTAATGAACTTATCCTCTGCAGCAGAGGTAACTTGGTCTTCCTTTCCTGTGGCGGTCCTCATGAGAGCCAGTTTCATTATAGCGCTTAATGGGTTTTGCGACTACACTTGAAGAAACTTTCAAGGTTCTTGAAATGTTCCGCAATGACTGACCTTCATGTCTTAAAGTAATTATATATTGTCATTTCTCTTTGCTTATATGAGCTGTTCTTGCCATAATATGGACTTGATATTTTACAAAGTATACCACCTCTACCTTACAACACAACTGAGTGGCTCAAACGCATTCAGAAGGAAAGAAATTCCACAAAATAACTTTTAACAAGGCACACCTGTTCATTGAAATGTATTCCAGGTGACTACCTCATGAAGCTTGTTGAGAGAATTCTAAGAGTGTGCAAAGCTGTCATCAAGGAAAAGTTTGGCTACTTTTAAGAATCTAAAATCTAAAATATATTTAGATTTGTTTAACACTTTTTTGGTTACTACATGATTCAATATGTGTTGTTTCATAGTCGTGATGTCTTCACTATTATTCTACAATGTAGAAAATAGTAAAAATCATGAAAAACTTGTCCAAACTTGTGACTGGTTCCGCATACAGCAATAGGGCATAAAATACCCTAGGTGTTGAGAAGGGAGTGTGGTACGTTGCTACACTCGACGACAAATTCAATGTACTGTACATTAAGATGACTAACACCAAATCGTATAAAGTATATAAATAATAATAGACATTCATATGTTTCTTGACTTTGTCCAGGTTTAAGTCAGGGACCATAGATATTTCCCAAAATCATGGAAAGACTCAAATGTTTTGCACATTTTGATGCAGAGGAAATATAACCCATTTTCAGTGCGGCACTCCGGACCTCATTGAAGACCGAATGCGACCCCCGGAGCGAAATGAGTTTGACACCCCTGCTCTAAGAACTCGGAAACAAGAGTAACCAAATAGAAGGGCCAAAAAAAAATCCAAATTTGGGGCCTTAACCCTCCTGTTTTGTTCCGGTCGAATTGGACCGATTTACAAGTTTTCTCTCTGAAAAATGAGGTTCATTTAATCTGATTGTCATAAGGTTCCATGACTTTGTCCACGCAGGGAATCTGAACACACAAAATACATTTAGATGATTTTCTTACGATTTTGGGTCTTTTATTTAACTTTTGTACACCTGTGGTGTTCCTGGTCAACAATGAGCAGTCATTAGAAATGAACGGGTGAGACTACAATCAGTGTATCAAATTGAGTTCAGACACATGACCATTCATCAGATGGACACACTTCCTCTTCCAGACCCCCACATGCATGTGTGTTGAAGCACACACACACACACACACACACACACACACACACACACACACACACACACACACACACACACACACACACACACACACACACACACACACACACACACACACACACACACACACACACACACACACACACACACACACCTCACTCCCCTTCTTGGCTTCCATGGCATCCCCCACGGGAACCTTTCCCCAATAGAATCTTTGCCCCACGGGAACCACACCTGTTGGCATTCTCACAAACAATCGCAACATTGTTTCAATAATATATAGAGCTTTTCTCACAACTCTGGTATATAAAAGCTTCTTTGAGATCTTGCTCACAACTCATTCTGTGGCAGCAAATTGACCAAACGATATACTGTATGTGAGTCTCTTAATCATATCTTTGAACGTGACACTGGTGAGTAGGAGAGAGGCCAGGAAACTGACAGTTAAGTAAGTCTTTGATAAATTGCACAATATGTCTCGTCTGAGTATTTGTTTAAGTCAAAATGATCCATACATTATGCTTTTCTTTTACTGAAAAATTAGTTGTATGAGCTCAGGTCAATGAGGCCTACAGCCCATACATTGCAAATAGAAATCCAAACTTGTAATGTTCACCAGAACTTAAGTTGATAAAAAGATCTAACACAACATTAGGTGATAATATGGATTATTATGGATTTATAATCAGCTATAATGGGGCAGTCATTTTGGACCGGGAACACAGAATTAATTAACATGAAGCTAACACAACAGAAGGGTTAACAAAAAAACAAAATAGTAAAAACATTATTTGAACTAATTGGACCGGTAACCAGTAGCAACTGAGTGACATCATAAACTTCTATAACAACTGTTGATGGGAACTATTTCAATTAATGCGAGTGCAAATTGGCCTACACCAACACAGGTTGGCAATTAGATCCTTATTATTGGCTGTTGTCAATGTTTAAGGTGTGAAAGAGGAAAGCCAGGCCTGTTTTTCTGCAGGTGAACCCGGAGGTCAGTGGGGGTAGTGTGTGTGTGTGCGTGCGTGCGTGCGTGTGTGTGTGTGGTCGGGGACCTGGTTACTGGGGGCTACCCAGATATGCAGACGGGGGTTTGGTGCATTCACTTATTGCTGTGTGATTTTTTCCCCATTGGTCAGTCAGTTTGTATACAAGCAGATAAAGATAAATACAAAACAGAGAAATAGGCTAACACATATTTTCTACGGAGAGATTTCAGTGCCATCAGAAATGATTTCAATTCCATCATTTTAAATTGGCATTAGGATGTTGAATTTTAATGCAAAAATGTGATCATTGAATTCATAAATTGAACGTGCATTTCATGATTTAAAACTAAATTGATTGAATGTTGCATTCAGTTTTGAAATTCAATGTAAATTTAATTGAATATTAAATAATAATAATAAAAATGGGTATATTTTCATTTATTTGAATCTTCAATAAATGAGAAATTATAGGTTGAATGCGATATCCACTACATTGAAGCTACATCGAAGCTGAATATATAAATATTGAATGGTGTGACCACCATTTGCCTCATGCAGCATGACACATCTCCTTTTCATAGAGTTGATCACACTGTTGATTGTGGCCTGTGGAATGTTGTCCCACTCCTCTAAAATGGCTGTGCAAAGTTGCTGGATATTGGCGGGAACAACACGCGCTGTCATGCATGTCGATCCAGAGCATCCCAAACATGCTCAATGGGTGACATGTCTGGTGAGTATGGAAGAACTAGGACCTATTTTCAGCTTTCAGGAATTGTGTACAGATCCTTGCGACATGGGGCCGTGCATTATCATGCTGAAAGATGAGGTGATGGCGGCGGATGAATGGCACGACCATGGGCCTCACGGTATCTCACGCTATCTCTGTGCATTCAAACTGCCATCGTTAAAATGCAATTGTGTTCATTGTCTGTACCTTATAACTGCCCATACCATAACCCTACTACCACCATGGGGCACTCATTGACATCAGCAAACCGCTCGCCCACACGATGCAATACACGCTGTCTGGCCTCTGTCCGGTACAGTTGAAACCGGGATTCATCCGTGAATAAACATCTCTGCCAACAGCTCTGGTGGCCATTCCTGTTGTCAGCATGCCAATTGCATGCTCCCTCGAGACTTGAGACATCTGCAGCATCGTGTTGTGTGACAGTTTCAATGCTCGTTCAGTTTGACCGATTATAAGCAGCCCCGCAGATGCATTTGAGCATGTATGACATGAAGCTTTTCATTTTGTATTCTATACCTGTTCTTAGGTAGTAAAAACTTTAGTATTGGCCGGATTGTAACAATGTACACAGTGGCCACACTTGTAATACTTGGGTAGCTGCATGCTGTGCACAACAGAATCGTGTTTGGCCAATAACATCATAGCAGTGTTGATCCTTTTATATTAAACTAAGGTGTGGAAGGATCTTGCAGGAGGTCAGTTGGGACAGACAGACAGACAGACAGACGTTGGGAGCAGTGGCCAAGGCTGGGCTCAATTCCATTTCAATTTAGAAGATGCATTACAATTAGCATTTCTTTTTCTTGAGGGGGGGGGGGGGGACTTTTCAATTCTTATTTTACTTTCTGTATTGACTAAGTAGAAATGGAAGTTACCCTAACTCCGCCTGAGACCAGGGGAGAAGTCTGTGAGTGTCAGACCAAATAACACTTCCTTCAAATGAACCTCCACCTCTCCGACACGGCTCATACAGAGAACAGCAACTCCCACGACAAGCAAGGGCTCGTGTCAGACCGTGCTGCAGCTCAATCTACAGAGCCGAGTGAGAGGAACTGTTCCAAAACCTGCTAGGCTACAGAGAGAAAGAGTCCAGCCCACCCCCCTCAGCCATTAATCACAAACAGGGCTTTAGCATTAAAGAACATAAGAGGGACACGGCCGCCCAGGATCAACCACCAGGCGTATGATGCTGCATTTCTGTCGGCCTTTATGGGGCCTCCTCGTCCAGAACGCCATTTCACTCTCAGCGGTGGGGGATCCACAGGGATCCATTTGGCGTTGTCTCTGGCCTCACAAAGCTAACCAGAGACCGAGAGACTGTGCTTTTTGCCTGGCCATCTAGCTACGTCTAGACAAGGGAAGGAGCTGAGGGGCCAGGCACTCTACCGCCAAGTCATGGTCAGAGTGGAGCTGACTGTTATAAGGCCCAATTTAATCTCCCCCCGCTTAGATAATGGTGGAACTCATTGAGTCTGACATTTTAAACCCTTAAAAATTATACAAACAGGTGGCTTTAGTGTTCTTTCAGATACAGTATAAATATTGAATGCATAAATAGTTCATTAGGCAGGGAAAAATAGAAAATATTTCTGGGCAAATATGAGTTTCAGTAATCAGTGGCTGGACTGCCGTTAACATGCTGCTCGTTTTATGAATAAAGAGGACTGGACCCAAAGGCAGAAATAATACAAATAAAATTACCTAAGACCCCGGCTTTGAAATGTCTGATAGTGTCTTCAGATGAGCAGCACCATACAAGAACACTATTCCCATCAGAACCAGGCACTATTCCTAAAGTTTTTCGCTCATTTCGTCTTCTTGCTGCGACGCAATGCCTTACAAAGTGAGAGCCATTACTAAGTCATAGCCTCAGCCAGCAGCCATTTACACACACACTGTGATGGCGTCTCCATGCTGGAACCGGGGAGACACCTTGGCCGTCCACCAGTCCCTGATTTCAGACGCTGGGTGTGTTGAGAGATTCTGTGTGCCTGATCTAACCTGATCCAACACACTCAAATCAACACAATCTCTGATTGTTAAAGTGTGAGAGGTTCAACAAACCACACAACACCGCTCAGGGATCACTGGAGACAGCCCGGAGCATCTCACCTTACAATATGAGTACTGTATAAATCAAATCAAAGTTTATTTGTCACGTGCGCCGAATACAACAGGTATACAACAGGTGTTTCACCTTACAGTGAAATGCTTACTTACAGGCTCTAACAAATAGTGCAAAAAAGGTATTAGGTGAACAATAGGTAGGTAAAGAAATAAAACAACAGTAAAAAGACAGGCTATATACAGTAGCGAGGCAATAAAAGTAGCGAGGCTACATACAGACATTGGTTAGTCAGGCTGATTGAGGTTGTATGTACATGTAGACATGGTTAAAGTGACTATGCATATATGATGAACAGAGAGTAGCAGTAGTGTAAAAGAGGGGCACACAATGCAAATAGTCTGGGTTCCATTACCTGTTCAGGAGTCTTATTGCTTTGGGGTAAAAACTGTTGAGAAGCCTTTTTGTCCTAGACTTGGCACTCTGGTACCGCTTGCCATGCAGTAGTAGAGAGAACAGTCTATGACTGGGGTGGCTGGGGTCTTTGACAATTTTTAGGGCCTTTCTCTGACACCGCCTAGTGTAAGGTCCTGTATGGCAGGCAGCTTAGCCCCAGTGATGTCCTGGGCCGTAAGCACTACCCTCTCAAGTGCCTTGCGGTCGGAGGCCGAGCAATTGCCGTACCAGGCAGTGATGCAACCAGTCAGTATATGTGTTACTCTTAGGCACTGCTAATCCCATAGCCTTTACAAACCACATAACATCTCTCAGCAGTCACTGCCATAGCTGGAAGAGCTAGTACCATCCTACCTCAGTGTCTAACTTTCCATCATGTTAGTGTATGTTACTCATGGTTGTCATTTGCATAGGCTGACCTCCCTCTACCCACTCTAACCTCCACACGCGCATTGACACACACACATACACACACACACACACACACACACACACACACACACACACACACACACACACACACACACACACACACACACACACACACACACACACACACACACACACACACCACAAACAGACACACCACACACACACTCATCTCCCTGTCTGTCCTCCCTCTCCCCTGTCCATCCAGAGTCATCCTACTCCATATGGCTGGTAGGGCAGTGTAAATAAACAGGGTAGGATTATAATCATTGGACGAACGGTCTCCGCCGCCTGCGTTTCCAGGGCTTAGAGGACAAGCCCAATTAATCAGGTCACTTTGAGAAGCCCTTTAAGAGTAATGAGCAGTACCATAACATTCAGACATGTGGGAAACATTTTGCCACCCTCCTCTTAACCGTTTCCAAACGGAGGTGAAGAATATGACTTTTTAAAAAGAGCACGCTGCTGTTAGCTACCCCTGGTTGAAACACACACACACACACACACACACACACACACACACACACACACACACACACACACACACACACACACACACACACACACACACACACACACACACACACACACACACATGCGAACACAGTATTATTAATAGCAATAATAATATCTGCTCCTCCAGGGTATCCCCAGGCGGTTTATTTTCTCTCACTGCTGCCTAATGATTGCCCAGAGATTGGCCCCATTTATAAAGCAATAATGTGTATGTGCGTGTGTGTCTGTGTGCGTGTGTGTCTGTGTGCGTGTGTGTCTGTGTGCGTGTGTGTCTGTGTCTGTGTGCGTGTGCGAGTGAGAGAGAGGGAGGGACTCCGACAGAACCCCGCAATCATTTACATGAAACAAAAGATGGCCATTAATTCAACTTACTTCATGCCCTCTCCAAAGACACATTTTTTAAATCATAATAGCTGTTTTTTTACATGCAATCTTTAACAGAAATACTCACATTTGTGCGTGTCTGACGGTGTCTCACTGCTAGTTCAGCAAATGTGAATGCACAAGCAAAATGGCATGGCCATGTTCCATGGAGCATGCTTTGCATAATATCATGCTAGTTACCAAAACAATCACACAAGACCATAACAATCCATAATTCAAAAGGGCCCAAAACATTCCATACGACACACTGGGCAAATGTGAACACATATGATTGATTCCTTCTACTGTTGCAGTGCCTAGTGGGCAGTTTTGTGGTCGCTGATATTTGTCCTAGTGATTGCACATATATGAATAAATATGACGGTTATGTAAACATGGTAGCCTAGGAAACAGAGGGTCAGCCAACCGCTCTTTGCAGGAACCAAACAACCACTTAGCTTGGGGCCTTGACTATTAACATTAGGTGAATTTAAACGCATATCCGTGTGCTTTTCGGGTGCAGCGTCTCTCCGAGCAATGCGCCAGTTGACATGAGCCGTCATCCACATTCACATCTGTCCCTCCACAACCCTGTATGGACAAGGTGGACCTCATTGCAGACCTCGCCCATTGCCCTGATATAAAGCAGAGGCATGGGTGAGTGGTATCACCCCTGGCCCTGTCAAAACCCCTCTCTGTTCGCAGCAAACTAGCTTGACCACCTTGAACTAGAGTTTCACAAGCAGGGGGTTTAGTATCATCGCTTCAGGTGTTTCAACCGTGTTTGAGTGTTTTAAGAGGTTCAGAGACACAACACATGGTGACAGACAGACGTACTGACCAACACACATTTGAAATGGTAAATCTTTGCTCAAGTGACTCACGTTACTATACCGAGGGCCGAAAGTTCAAAGTCAAATATTTGAGACGTTGACCTGTACAACGTGATAGCCAGGATAATCTCTTTGTACCTCTTCTTTTTGTATCTGTATAATCTCTTTGTGTCTCTTAATAAGCAGACGTAAGGGAGAAAGAATCTGGAAGTCATAGCTCAACGTATCACATTTTGTACAGGCACAATGGAGTAGACCACTTCATGTGATTCTCCCACTCATAGACCTACAATGTAATAACAAATTAGCCAACTTCCCTTTTTTAATTCCCAAAAGCTACTCCGTCTCCCTGTCTGGTGCACACATACACAAACCTCTTGACACAAAAGAACATTCGAAAGGAAAGGTACTTAAGAAAGTGCTCGGCTATAATGAAATTCAGGAATATTTACGTTCACGCTGGATAAAGTTCACGTTTGGTGCCGTCTTGTTAAAATGTTCGTGAACGACTGGGGAGAGGGAAAACGTATGAAACTGTAACCTTAACCACAGGTCTAATCCTAGGTAGAAATCCATTATAGTTAACAATAACACTCGGAGCCCTTAGTCCTCTTCAGTCCCCATAGAAATGGCTTTCACTTGCAGACGGCAGACCAAGGTAGATCCTCAGACCCTCAGGCCTGGTGAACCGTTGATTTATATATCTCATAGTGACTCTGAAATGTTGTTTAGTTTCATAAAGGGTTTTATTTGGCAGGTGTACATTATGCCACAGATCAGGTAACTCACATTGGCTGCTAATCTACGGTGCGATCGCTTGCCGTCTGCAGGCCAACTTAACCCAATTTTACAGCCGCTTGTTTTCTGTGTCACAAAGCTAGCTCTAAAAGGGCTCAAAAAGTTGACTCAAGTTTGCCAAAAAAGCACCTGGAAGCAGCTGGATGATCATCGAGACTCTTGGAAGAATGTTCTATGGACCGATGAGTCCCAAGTATACCTTTTTGGATGACATGGGTCCCATTTTGCCTGGCGAAGACTAAACACTGCATTCCCCGGTAAGAAACGTATACCAACGGTTAAGCATGGTGGTGGTAGTGTGATGGTTTGGGGATGCTTTGCTGCCTCAGGACCTGGATGACTTGCCTTAATAGAAGGAACCATGAATTCTGCTCTGTGTCAGACAATTCTACAGGAGAATGTCAGGCCATCCGTTTGTTAGTTGAAGCTGAAGCACAGCTGGGTCATGCAGCAAGACAGTGATCCAAAACACACATGAAAATGGCTAAAAACCAACACATTTGAAGTTTATCTAATGGCCTCGTCACAGTCCAGAGCTAATCCCAATTGAGACGTTGTGGCAGGACCTGAAACGAGTAGTTCATGCTTGAAAACCCACAAATGTCACTGAGTTAAAGCACTACTGCATGGAAGAGTGGGCCAAAATCCCTCCACAGCGACGTGAGAGACTGATCAACAACTACAGGAAGTGTTTGGTGGGAGTCATTGCAGCTAAAGGTGGACTGATCAACAACTACAGGAAGTGTTTGGTTGGAGTCGTTGCAGCTAAAGGTGGACTGATCAACAACTACAGGAAGTGTTTGGTTGGAGTCGTTGCAGCTAAAGGTGGACTGATCAACAACTACAGGAAGTGTTTGGTGGGAGTCGTTGCAGCTAAAGGTGGACTGATCAACAACTACAGGAAGTGTTTGGTGGGAGTCGTTGCAGCTAAAGGTGGACTGATCAACAACTACAGGAAGTGTTTGGTTGGAGTCGTTGCAGCTAAAGGTGGACTGATCAACAACTACAGGAAGTGTTTGGTTGGAGTCTTTGCAGCTAAAGGTGGACTGATCAACAACTACAGGAAGTGTTTGGTGGGAGTCGTTGCAGCTAAAGGTGGCACAACCAGTTATTGAGTGTAAAGGGTAAGCAATTACTTTTTTCACACAGGGGGAATTGGGAGTTGCATAACTTTGTTCATTAAATAAATGAAATAAGTATCTATTTTGTTTGTTATTTGTAAACTCAGGCCCCCTTTTATTTAATATTACATGTTGATTGAGGATCTGATAACATTCAGTATCAAAAATATACAAAAGTATCACACATTTGAAAGGGGGATTTAAGTGAATGTGTGTGTGTTGGGAGTATCACTGTGTGTGAGCGTGTAGACTCCTGTGAGTGTGCATAGAGAGCGCAAACAAATAAATCAAGGGTCAACTCCTATAGTGCGGGTGAAAGTATGTTGTTGGCTATGATACTTTAGTGGAGATGTACTCTAAACTCATTTTCTAAACTCCCTTAAATGATATTACAAGACCCAGGCTCTGCAGTCTGAGTTCTGTATCTTCTGACATCGTTAATACTCAACAGACGGGACTGATTTATCTGTCGCCCACTACTATGTCCAAAGAGCCATTTTCATCTTCTCTTTGACTCTCTTTGACTCTCTTTGACTCTCTTTGACTCTCTCTCTCTCTCTCTCTCTCTCTCTGTCTCTCTCTCTCTCTCTCTCTCATGTTCTCACACCGCACGGTACAGGCGAGTCCGGGAAAGACACCGTTATGGTCCGATTCGTCAATCATTCAACTACCGAACGTAGTGGCTGGATATCTGTATTATTTAAAGATGGATCTTTATGCTTCCATGTCTGTCTGCACGACTACAAGCTATCCCCCACAAATATTCACACAAAATCCACAGCATGATATTCAACTGAATGATGACATGATGACAATAACAGGGACGACAGAGTAATAAAAAGGATCCGAAGAGAGGGGGGGGATACAACTCCCTCCCTGGCCCTGTTAGCAAAGTCAGTCCACCATCCTCCCAACCCAGGCCTGCTTGGCCACGGGACAACAGGGACCACAACATCTTTGCCGCTGCTGGAGGAGATGTAGAGAAGCCAAGTCTTAAGTCCTGATACAGGAACCATGTGTCATAGATAGAGTAACCCAGCATAGGAATGACATCAGTGGCGGCTTGCGGAACGCACCCGGCTGCCAGCTGTGACGTCACAGAGCTTGGCAGCGTGACCGTCACCCCATGTTCCAGAGTTTAGAGGGCACACGCTGGCCCTGTTTTGCTGTCCCCTACCTGCTTTTAGTCATGACAGGTGGGGGGCAGAGATTTATGGTGGCTGGTTAGGGCCAAAAAGCCTTGCCTGTTAATCAAACAGATGTTCTTACAGTGAAATTACGATGGAGATGTCCGGGCTCTGGATCGGCTGGATGGACAGGGTTCAAAGTGATGTGTCCTGCAGAGTCTCAAGGAGAGAGCGACTGTGAGTAATAAGAGTTACGATTTCAACTGCCGGGACAAGTCAGCCGATAACACAATCCCAGACGTGCACACCCACTCCCTCCCTCTTTCTCTTTCTGCGTTTCTCTCTCTGTCTCAAACACACACAAAGGCACATGCGCATGCATGCATGCACGTACGCAAACATGCGCGAATGTAGGCACGCACGGACACACACATTTGCACACAACCCACACACGCACACGCAGCCCTTCCCCTCCTCACAAAAGCCATGTCGACCATTTCCCCTCCCAGGTAAACCTCACATATAAAGGACAAAGTCATATCTATATGTTTCATATTTGTATTGGAGGCGCCACAGGGCCCTTACTCCATGTTAGTCAGAGGTAATTACACCTACAAAACCAATATCCCCTCCTCATTACAGCCAGTTAATGGGCCCTCTCCTGCTCCTAACTGCTCCTACACACCGCCTCTTTGTCCCCTCCGCCTCGGCCACTGACACCATGTGTTAGCATCAATCTCTCGCCCCATTGCTAACCCTGTTTTTCTGTGCCCCCCCCACCCCCCTCCTGATTCCTGACTCACTGGCTACTCAGAGACTACAGGTAGATTGGCTCCAGAAACTGGATGGAAATTGTGTCTTTGGGAATTGAGAATGTTCAAAACCCCTGCTGTGTTGTGCACTCTCAACATGGTAATGAGAGAGATGACGCCTGGTTGTGTTTGTGTTGGCAGGCCATCAGAGAGGGGTGGAGGGAGAGGGTGCGGATGGCGAGAGGGGTGAGGGAGCGGGAGAGGGCAGTAAGGAGGGGGTAGGGGGATCAGAGCAGAGGTGATATAGGGTGTCTTGGGACTTGCCTTGCTGCTTGTCTCCTTATCGTCCTTGCATCCACCCTGAAGTCTTCTCAACCAGGATGTGAGAGCCTCTCAAAGGAGATCTGTGTTTCTGGAAGCCGGGCACCTTGTCGTTGTCCACAAACATCTAGTCTCTGGCATGTAACTCGCCCGGCGAAGCCAGGTTTCCCGACAAGTTGTCTGCATAAACATCTGTAACATTATTATTTATATTTCCACAATTGAATCAAAGTAACAAGCATGCACCTTGGATAGAAAAGCGTCCCTCTACTGCAATCAACTGTCAGGAAGTTATCTTAGCAACACTATTCCGTGCCAAAGACTCACACTCATGTCTGGAGGATCAGATTCGACACATATATGCCCGCACGCAACAATTACCTGAAGATATGTGAGTGGAAAAATGCCCTATAGGAACTCCCCCCTGGGAGGAAGAGCAGCATTATATATGCATCTGGACCTGGGCTCCAATGGGCTCGGAGTGACGAGAGCAGAGGAGACTAGAGGGTGGCTATGTAAAACAAACTGTGGAAGTCTCCAAACTGGAGAGAGATTCACACAGTCCAAATGTATTTCCCCAGCCTTCATTAGCGTCAGGCCTGATTTCCCCCTCCTGGCCCTGAGCCCTTAGTCTGGATCCCTCATAGAGATGAGAGGAAAGGTATGAGGCATGCCCAGAGAGGTAGATCTCGGGCCCATCTCAAGCAGAACATATGAAACGTGTTATGCATGATTCCCTTGTCAAACACATACAGGGGCAGGCAGGCAGACCGTCAGAGTAACACAGCAGCACTATCTGAGTGAGTGATCTGTGCGGGAAGGGCTTTTCACAACGGGCTGTATCGGAATCCTGAAAATCTTTCCCCTGTTCCTTTCCTTTCACCCCTGTACCCAGCAAGAATCCTCTCACCCGGAAGCAGTCTTTATTGTCACTGCAGATTTCAACCAAGCATGTAAAAAACAAACAACGTGCTTGATCATGTGTACACAAACATCCATTAAGCGTACAAAGCCATTTCCCGCCCCCATTTCAGCCAATCAGATCACATGTCTCTGTTCCTACTCCCCACCTAAGCAGGAACTCGAGGCCCACCAACACAGAGAATAGTGAGGCGCTGGATAGAGGAGGCAGGCTCAATGCTTTTGAGAATATTGATTGGAATATGTTCAAAGACGAATCCACCCAGGACTCATCCATCAACATTGACAAATATACATTGTCAGTCACAGGCTTCATTAGGAAATGTGTTGATGATGTTGTACCCACAATAACAATCCGGACATACCCCAACAAAAAACCCTGGATGAAGAGAGATATCTGTACCAGATCCCAAACCTCAGCATTCAATGTCTGCAGAACAAACCCAGATGACTAGTGGTGCGTGACGTGTACAAGGCAAGCAGGTACGAGCTCCTCAAAAAGACAATACAAACTTAAACTTGAATCAATGTTCGACCACTGACTTGTGACGCGTGTGGCAAGGACTACAGGCTAACACAGACTACAAAGGCAAATCCAGCTGTGTGGTGCCCACAGAAGCCTCCCTCCCAGACGAGTTTAACACATTCTAGACTCGCTTCGAGGCAGACAATACCAAGCCATCCAGGAAGGCTCTCGCTGTTCCGGACGACCAGATGCTTTAGCTGACGTGAGGAAATCTCTCAAAAGAGTAAATACTCACAAAGCCCCCGGCCCAGATGGCATCCCTGGCTGTGTCTTTAGAGTGTACGCTGACCAACTGGCGACATTTTCTTCAACCTGTCCCAGGCTGTAGTCCCCACTTGCTTCAAGGAGACCGCCATCGTCCCAGTGCCCAAGAAAACTGAGGTGACGTGCCCAAATGACTTGCCGAAGTGACTATCGCCTACTACGAGAGGCTGGTCATGGCACACATCAGGGTCAGAATGCAAGGCACTTGACCCACTCTAATTTGCCTTCTGCGCCAACAGATCCACGGAAAATACAATTTCCATCGCTATTCACATGGCCCTAACACATCTGGACAAGGGGAACACCTATGTGAGAATGTTGTTCATTGACTACAGTTTAGCATTCAACATGATTGTTCCCTTTACGCTCGACACCAAGCTCAAATACCTGGATCTGGACACCACCCTCTGCAACTGGATCCTAGACTTCCTGACGGGCAGACCACAGGCTGTAAAAATGGTCAACAACACCTCCTCCATAATCTCTTAAAACAAGGGTGCAACAGGGGTATGTCAGCAGTTGTGGAGAGAGTCAACGGTTTAAAGTTCCTCGGCATCCCCATCACCGAGGACTTGATATGGACCAACAACACCACTATTCTTGTCAAGAGGGCGCAACAGTGCACTGTAAAACTTTCCCCTGTAAATGTACAGCATTATACTGGCACCAGAGTTGCCAGTTTAATACTGTAATTTTGCTTTACAGCAGAAATGCTGTAAATAGTACCCTTTTCCCAACTGTAAAAAATATAGAACTTCATTTTTATGGAATGGTCTGCCAACTCCTGTGGGAGAGACCGACTCGGTCTTAACCTTTAAGTCTACTCATCTCTTCAGTACGTCCAACGATTGAGGGTAGTCTGGCCCAGGGGTGTGAAGGTGAATGGCAAGGCACTGGAGTGACGAACCACCCTTACTGTCTCTGCCTGGCAGGTTGCCCTCTCTCCACTAGGATTCTATGCCTCTGACCCCCATGCCATCCCTGGGAGGGGTGCATCATGTTTTGCCAGGCTTTTTTTGCTGTACTCTACTTGAGTGGGTTGAGTCACTAACGTGGTCATCCTGCCCAGTTTTGCACACCCCTCGGGCTTGTGCGGTAGGGTAGATCTTCGTGGGCGATACTTCGCCTTGTCTCAGGGTAGTAAGTTGGTGGTCTGTTGATATCCTTCTGGTGGTGTGGGGGCTGTGCTTTGGCAAAGTGGGTGGGGTTATATCCTGCCTGGTTGGCTCCCTCTAATTCTCCCATTTCGCTCTTGCTCTCTCTTCTCCCGGAGCACCTGAGCCCTAGGACAATGCCTCAGGACTACCTGACCTGACGACTCCTGGCTTTCCCCGTCCCCAGTCCACCTGTTTATGCTGCTGATCCAGTTTTTACTGTTCTGCCTGTGGTTATGGAACCCCGAACTGTTCACCGGACGTGCTACTCATCTTGGATCTGCTGTTTCGAATTGTTGGTCATCTATGAACGTTTGAACATCTTGTAGAACTATCTGGCCTTAATTGGCCATGTACTCTTATAATTTCCACCTGGCACAGCCAGAAGAGGGCTGGCCAACCCTCAGAGCCTGGTTTCTCTAAGTTTCTTTATAAGTTCCTATCTTTCTAGGGAGTTTTTCCTAGCCACCGTCCTTCTACATTTGCATGGCTTTCTCTTTGGGTGTTTCAGGCTGGGTTTCTGTTTGTTACGTCTGCTGGTGTAGAAAGGGATTTATAAATACATTTGATTAATTGAAATTTGAGTGTTTGTTGTGTTCTTACGTCACTAGAGACCTTCATTCAAACTCAGCGAGCTCTTGGAAAAATGGGGCAATGTAGAGGTTGAGAACAGATGGCTTTCTCTTGGCCACCTTGCCATGCACTTTGTCCCATCTACAGGGTTTATCAGCTTGGGTTGATTCAAACCTACAGCATATATCCAATATATCCAGTTGAACAAACGCAAATAAGACAGCTAGATACACCAACTTCAAACTCTAGCTAACAAATAAAACATTACAGTAGCCTGCACAATATCGCAGAATATTTGAGCAAACTCACAACATTTTCCTTTCTTTCTATGCCACCAAATGTTTGCATGCTACTGGTAAAGTGAACAGGTGTAGCTAATCCTGTATCATTATGGAACAATGTATAAATTGAACATATGGTTAGCAGGGAGAGGCTATATGGATATTCCTGGTCTGTAAACTGATGGGGTATACATGTCACAACCTTGTGGGATTCGTTCATGTGACAGCTAAAGGTAAATGTGCCACGTTACTACTATTTACCCCCAGCGACACTATGAGAGGTTACAGCTGCCCAGTGCCCGCCTTAGGTCGACAGGCACCTCCGCCACGATACAACACTGGTGCACTGCTCATTTGCATTGGCTGTAGCGACTCGCGAGTACGGCCCACGAGGTGGTATATGTGTCAAATTTGAAATCGGAAAAATAAGTTGCGCCGGAAATGTCGGTCATATCTTTTGAATGGCTGGAAACAAGCCATGCTGTAATAATGGCGAAAACATTACAGTCACACATCTGCACTCAGTCTATTATCTATGGCTCTCAGAGGCTGCATTACAGCGAAGCCTATCATCATCACAGCAATTATTATCTGGGTGATGTTTTTCGAGGTCGCACAGCACAATATTTACGAGCAATTTAGAGCATGAGTCATTTTTACAGGAGGCTTCCAAGTACAGTCAATAAAAGTATTCTTCTTCGTTTTACCCATCACCCAGTGCGATCTACAGTATTAATGCTGTATAATACATTGATGTTGTACTCTGTATTCTATAATGTTTTACTGTTGAAATGACAGAATTACAGAAAAGTCTTAATACCACTGCTGCACCATTGAAAGCGTCCTGACCGGTTGCGTCATGGCCTGGTATGGGAATTGCTCCATCCACAACCGCAAGGCCCTCCAGTGGGTGGTAAAGACGGCCAAGTACATCTACTTTCCCACACACCCCAGCCACGAGCTGTTCACTATCTTACCATGGGGCAGACGGTATCGGAGCATGAAGTCTGATACCAACAGGCTGAGAGACAGTTTCTATCGACAAGCCATCAGACTGCTGGACACTTGTACTAGAAACTGGGCTGACCACCTGCACTGACTCTCCACACCCATGCTACACACACCGTACACACATATCACAACTGCTGCTATTAGACATTTACTATTGCTAATACTGCACAATTGAAAAACTTGCCCCCCAATTGCCCCTTCCCTTATATATGTGTAAATATTGTACTATAAATTGTGCCTTCCTGTATTATACTTCTGCTAAAATGTTTCTTCTATTCTGCTGCCATTTACTTTGTATTTGTATTCTTATATTTTATTATTTCTTATTGTTGTTGCATTGTCGGGAAGGAACCTCAAAGTAAGCATTTCGTTGGATGGTGTACACCATACGACTAATAAAACGTGCAACTTGTACCCACGTGTCACGTTGACATAAATGATTCGGGAGACAGACGCAGGAATGCGTAATAGTTTTTTTTATTGTACTAAAAGTACGGCGTGTCGTGTAAAGTCACGGGGACGAAGACCAAACAAACACCATACAAAAACACAGGGTTGAAACTCAAACAAAAGAGCGCGGAGTACCTCAAATAAATAACACCCGTGCACAATGATTAACACACGGGACGAGACCCATAATCATCTGCCCAATCCACAATGGCACAAAAGCCAAAACACACAGCACAGGTACATGGTAACAATAATCGGCAGCACCATGGTGAACAAAGGGCACATATATACAAGTACAATCAGTGGGAATAGGGGCCAGGTGTGCGCAATGAAAGTTCCAGAGGGATCCGTGACATCCCGCTTCCCCCTTCTTCCATCCAGCTGTTTGCAGATCTAATGGGTCATAGTTCAAGGAGTTCTCTTATAGTAATGTGCCTTTAAGGAAAATGTGATAGACAAGCAGTGCACAAAAACTGCAATACAAATTGTATCACTTTTTGGAAGCATTGAGATTACCCTTCTCCATAACCACTATTTTATTGCACAAACCACACCTTTTCAAAATGATGGAAAACAAATTGGAACCAAATTTGAACCTGAAAGAAGCGACTGCCAAGACCTCACACTTGCACACACTTCCAGGTGATTTATATATGATTGTCTTTATGAACTTTTTCTTAATGATTTATTAATGGGCATGTCTGATCAGGTACTAAATAACCCAATCTAAACCTGTCATATCTGTTCCATCAGTGAGATATGTTCCAAAAAAGACTGCTTAATAAAGGATATGAAGATTCTGTTCATAATATTACGAGACATAAATATACTCCTAATTTACCAGAATATCTAAGGAGGGGAATGAGTCCACTGTACCTTTGGGCTTGAATGTCTATAGTCCATGCCAAACCACAGTAATACATCAAAATCAGAGGATACTCGCGTAGAAAATTCCCCTTAACCTTTACTCAGATATTTTGAAAAACACAATGAAATCCAACTCTCTATGTCTAAGCAACAGGGAGAAAAACAATTCCAGAAGAATCACATAAAATGCCAAGTTGTCGAATGAAATGTTTACTTAAGTAGGCCCATAGGCAGGGCATACGTATCCTAGAAACAAAACAATCATAACTAAACCAAATAAAAATGGCTTCATATATGTATCTCATGGGGGGAAAAACTGTAAGAACATCCCTAAGATATCAAGTTACTAAAAGGTAAATAAACGTTACGACCTGTGAATGAATCTGCCACGGCTGTGCCAGGCAAATATACCCAGCTACTGTAGCCTACTGTATGTTTGCTTCCACAAAAAAAAAAAAAACGTCAAACTATGAATCACAACCACTGGCTATCAGCGCAAATTTGGTGCAGTCCAGTTTCTACACGCTCTGAGGCTCTGTGAAAACAAAGTGGAGAGAAAGAAGTCCGGTTTTAAATGCTATCTAATGATAGACCCAGCTGTGTGTATAACCGATCCACTTCATTCATTCAAAAGACACGAGGTGGGCAGTGGTAATGTCACTTCACACCTCCACAGTTTGCGTTCAGCATCTCTGAATCACAATGGAAGGTGGAAAACCAAGAGGAATGGACCCTCGGTGGAGTCATCATGTACCGCCGGTAGTCAACGCTTGGTACACCAGTGACTAGAGGAGGGGAGAGGGGGTATTAAGACAAAGACACACACTTATACATAAGACATGCAGACACACGCGAGCACAACAAACAAACACAATAGCTTCTGCAGTAAAACATGGAGGTGTTAAGAGCAAATGTGTCTCCTGGCCATTCGCCAGCCCTCCAGTCTTTTCCCAGTGAATAGAAAAGAACAGCAGCCGAGTATTGAAAGATACGGCCCAGGAAACAATTTTACCGCCCCTCAGAGCAAAAGTGAGAAAAGATCGATGAATAAATAAATCAATCAATCAAATACACTTAGTAAAATGCATTGGCAACGTTGTTCCTCCTTTAATCATTCAATGCTGCCGTGACCTCTGACAGTATTCATCTGCACAGTGCGAGCTATAGCCTTTGCTTACAATAGACAATGTGAGACACAGGATGAGAGGAGTGCAGTGCTAAAATGGCATACTATTGCATACTATTGTTTCACCTTTCACCTCTGTAATGTAGCGCATGTCACAAACCATTAAAAAAAGCATTCCCCTCACTATGTTAAATATGGTAAACAAACAAACTCAGACAGGTTTATGAGTCATGCTATGTATGTCACCTCGTTTATTTTACACATTACATTCTATACTTCGTCCTGGAACACAGGGGTGCATCTGAAATGGAACTCCATTTTCTATATAGTGCACTACTTTGGACCAAGGCTGTGGTCAAAAGTTAGTGCACTACGTAGGGCTTAGGGTGCCGTGTGGGACGCACACCAGGTCTCCATCAGAGACCCAGCAACTACCGACAGCCACGAGAGTCAGAAAGAACAGCAGATTAAATACATAAATCAGATGGCTCCTACTAATGGCTGGAATCCATTCAAGTACAGCATTTTTAACAGACTGAAGACACATCAGACAAATGGGTGTAATTGTGGGGTGTGAGAGCAAGGGAGAGAGAGCTCCTTACGTCTCTGTCTAAAAGGGGTCTTATGTTACATGTTTTCACACCAGGAACTGGTTTGAATTCTCCTGCCTGCGGATTCCGTCTGAGGGTTCTGTCTCCTCTCTTCCTGCTCCCTCTCTCTCTCTCTCTCTCTCTCTCGAAACATCTGCTTCTCATTTGGTTTCAAATTGTATCAGACGTTTGGGAGAGAAAAGGAAAACAACAAAGCCTCCTGATAGGTGCACATCCAGGCCCAGTATTTCATTAGGGATAAACAGATATCCCAGATTCGGAAGCCAAGAGTGGGTTCACAGACGCCCTCGCGGCTGTTTCCGTTTTTTTTTGTTGCCTCTGGAGGAATTGTTTGGGTTATCCTCTTTCTGTTCTCTGCACATTTCTGTAGCAGTGCGGCATCTTTATGCTGACGTTTGGACGTTCTTGATGAAAGGTCTCCATTGAAGTTGTATCCGAGGTGTTATCGTATACGCAGCATCTGTCTGTGAAATTCCCTTGGGATGAGGGCATCTGCTAAACGAATCAGTGTAACTCTAATGTGATTTCGCTGTCAGCGTGATAGCTATCGAACACGTTTATCTTTACTCAAGACATACGCAACCCACCTCTTTTCTGTTTTTTTTTTTGCGGTTTGATTCCGTCAACCTATTTGTGGCTGCGTTTTTCAGTACCTGGGTCATGGTTCCTAGCCTTAAGAGTGGTTGGAGGAATCTGATTTGGTCTATGGGTGCTGGGAAGCTTGGGAATGCGGTGCTCTCGTCTGTCAACACCAACGGACCAACACGCAGAGCCAGCAATATTATGGACCTGTTTCTATTCAACACGAGGCAAACCCCAAGCCCTATACGTGGTTCCATATATCCACAAATAAGGGTGAAACCGACGGTGCCCTGGCTCACGCGTGTCCACGTGACCAAGTCGCTACCCTTATCGCGCCACGCGATTGTCTCTTGTTCATCATCTGCGTCTTAATACCGTCGTTATTACGGGGGAAAAGTTCCATGCGGTTTTCAAGGCCGCAGCTTTTTGCCCTTAATGCCTTTTTCTGTGATGACTAATCCATAACCAGGCCTGAAGCCGGGATGATTATATACTGCATGAAATGTGTCTGGGCGTACCAACCCCCCTGTGTGACTTGAAACCCGAGCAGTTCATGTATGGTTTACAGTGGAGGAGCTACAACAAAAAGGCAACTTGCTTTTACTTTAAATTGGGAGGGAATTGCACATGGTTTCGGTTAGTTTATACCTCCCACGGTCGACCCATAGCCTGTAGAAAAGTACCCACCGCTGTCCCGTAATATTCAACAAGTACCCCACAAAACCCAGAACTGAGTTCATTTTGGAAAATTAGATTTGGGGGTAACCAGGGTGAAGGATATAGGATGTTCCAGTGGTTGGCTGTTACACAGTCAGGTACAGTACAGTATTTCATATTAAACTAATTCAATCTATCTCCATTCATACCAAGGGCAGTGATAGCTAGGCTACACACATACGTTTTATACATGCAACATATGGCTGGGTTTTATCTCTCCATTCATTTAGTGGCTGTGTTAGCTTTGTACCCAGATCTGTTAGCTTGATCTTTGACTAGGGAAGATGCCAAAGAGGGATAAGGTGAACCGTAAAGGCAATACGTGAGTGGTGGAGTACTTTCAAACCTGGTCCAAAATGTACTACTTTAGGTTATTCAGGCAGTGCCAATACACACAGCACCAAATGCCATGCAGATAATGATCATACTGTAACATCATACCAGTGTTAGTGGCAGGGTATTAGCAACAGTACAATCCAGTGCCCCTAGGTGTTCCCCTAGGTGTTCCTTGGGGAGCAGTAACACAGTGCGGTGTGTCTTTGCCAGGAGGACATCCCTTCTCATTTACCACACCGCTCAGTGAGTCTGCACAGAGAGAGACTGGCTAGGTATAGATATGGGGGGGGTGAGTCTGGGCTGCTTATTTAGAGTAGACCAGAAGTTCTGCCAGTAGGTGGCTTTCATAATGAGGGGACACACAGCAGAAGCCCACCGAATGTTATGCAAGTGTCAGTCACCAGGATAAACAAAGGCCCGGCACCCCTCCCAGACACTTTCTGTGCCAAATACCTGCTCATGTTCCCAAACTACACTTCCCCATTAAAACAGTTGATTTTACCAATGATCATTTGGAGGAGGGTTGTGGTAACCCTAGATGGGTGTGTGTTATCATTTTATAACAGATTACTAATGACAGAGAGAGAGAGAGAGAGAGAGAGAGAGAGAGAGAGAGGGGGGTGATGGACAACTGATCAATATGTGTAGGTGAAAGAACATGTTAGAAAGTGTGCCCCAGATTTATCTATCCATGTTAGTTATTGATGTTTTTTCGAAGCAATTGTCTTGCATTTTGATAATTGGGTGAACTTGGTATTGCTTTGCTTGGAAAGCAGTGTCTTTCTATTCTCAGGGGGTGTTGTGACATTTTGATAATTGGGTGAACTTGGTATTGCTTTGCTTGGAAAGCAGTGTCTTTCTATTCTCAGGGGTGTTGTGACATTTTGATAATTGGGTGAACTTGGTATTGCTTTGCTTGGAAAGCAGTGTCTTTCTATTCTCAGGGGTGTTGTGACATTTTGATAATTGGGTGAACTTGGTATTGCTTTGCTTGGAAAGCAGTGTCTTTCTATTCTCAGGGGTGTTGTGACATTTTGATAATTGGGTGAACTTGGTATTGCTTTGCTTGGAAAGCAGTGTCTTTCTATTCTCAGGGGGTGTTGTGACATTTTGATAATTGGGTGAACTTGGTATTGCTTTGCTTGGAAAGCAGTGTCTTTCTATTCTCAGGGGGTGTTGTGACATTTTGATAATTGGGTGAACTTGGTATTGCTTTGCTTGGAAAGCAGTGTCTTTCTATTCTCAGGGGGTGTTGTGACATTTTGATAATTGGGTGAACTTGGTATTGCTTTGCTTGGAAAGCAGTGTCTTTCTATTCTCAGGGGTGTTGTGACATTTTGATAATTGGGTGAACTTGGTATTGCTTTGCTTGGAAAGCAGTGTCTTTCTATTCTCAGGGGGTGTTGTGACATTTTGATAATTGGGTGAACTTGGTATTGCTTTGCTTGGAAAGCAGTGTCTTTCTATTCTCAGGGGGTGTTGTGACATTTTGATAATTGGGTGAACTTGGTATTGCTTTGCTTGGAAAGCAGTGTCTTTCTATTCTCAGGGGGTGTTGTGACATTTTGATAATTGGGTGAACTTGGTATTGCTTTGCTTGGAAAGCAGTGTCTTTCTATTCTCAGGGGGTGTTGTGACATTTTGATAATTGGGTGAACTTGGTATTGCTTTGCTTGGAAAGCAGTGTCTTTCTATTCTCAGGGGGTGTTGTGACATTTTGATAATTGGGTGAACTTGGTATTGCTTTGCTTGGAAAGCAGTGTCTTTCTATTCTCAGGGGTGTTGTGACATTTTGATAATTGGGTGAACTTGGTATTGCTTTGCTTGGAAAGCAGTGTCTTTCTATTCTCAGGGGTGTTGTGACATTTTGATAATTGGGTGAACTTGGTATTGCTTTGCTTGGAAAGCAGTGTCTTTCTATTCTCAGGGGTGTTGTGACATTTTGATAATTGGGTGAACTTGGTATTGCTTTGCTTGGAAAGCAGTGTCTTTCTATTCTCAGGGGTGTTGTGACATTTTGATAATTGGGTGAACTTGGTATTGCTTTGCTTGGAAAGCAGTGTCTTTCTATTCTCAGGGGTGTTGTGACATTTTGATAATTGGGTGAACTTGGTATTGCTTTGCTTGGAAAGCAGTGTCTTTCTATTCTCAGGGGGTGTTGTGACATTTTGATAATTGGGTGAACTTGGTATTGCTTTGCTTGGAAAGCAGTGTCTTTCTATTCTCAGGGGGTGTTGTGACATTTTGATAATTGGGTGAACTTGGTATTGCTTTGCTTGGAAAGCAGTGTCTTTCTATTCTCAGGGGGTGTTGTGACATTTTGATAATTGGGTGAACTTGGTATTGCTTTGCTTGGAAAGCAGTGTCTTTCTATTCTCAGGGGTGTTGTGACATTTTGATAATTGGGTGAACTTGGTATTGCTTTGCTTGGAAAGCAGTGTCTTTCTATTCTCAGGGGGTGTTGTGACATTTTGATAATTGGGTGAACTTGGTATTGCTTTGCTTGGAAAGCAGTGTCTTTCTATTCTCAGGGGGTGTTGTGACATTTTGATAATTGGGTGAACTTGGTATTGCTTTGCTTGGAAAGCAGTGTCTTTCTATTCTCAGGGGGTGTTGTGACATTTTGATAATTGGGTGAACTTGGTATTGCTTTGCTTGGAAAGCAGTGTCTTTCTATTCTCAGGGGTGTTGTGACATTTTGATAATTGGGTGAACTTGGTATTGCTTTGCTTGGAAAGCAGTGTCTTTCTATTCTCAGGGGGTGTTGTGACATTTTGATAATTGGGTGAACTTGGTATTGCTTTGCTTGGAAAGCAGTGTCTTTCTATTCTCAGTGTCATTCCATTAAAAAAAAAGAAAATGTTAAAAAGCAGCTTTTCTTTGCTGGAATGGTGTCGGCGTACACCAACAACAGAAATGTTTAATGCAAGTCGAGTGCTGATTGGCCAGCTCATCCTCCTCAGGGAGATGAGATCATGTTATATTAGGAAATAGCAGGTATTTCTGAAACTGTTTTTTTTTAGTATTTTCTTTAATGCTTTTGCCACAAATATCATTATTAGGGTATGAGTTAACCGAATATGAACTTTTAAAGTGAGATTTTCACTGGGCAGCTACCTTAAGATAGTCCTTTGCCATTGAGATTAAAACATAAAAGAAATTCAACATAAGAGAGGACATACTTTTGCTCCTTCTTATTTTCTTGTTCAGTGACTTCAAAGAAGAAAACGAAGACTGGTGGCTGAGAAAATATGAATAATTTTCAACAACAAAAAATGTCATCTCTTTATTTCTACTTTATCATAACAAAGAAAGGAATCATGAAGACAAACTCGTAATATATGACTCAAGCATGACCCTTCAGTTGAGTGGAGTTTAATCCTAACCCTTAGTTTCCCAAGTGCTCCTGGTGAAGAAAAGTACAGACAAGCTGGGCACAAACTTGTTGAATCAACAATGTTTCAACGCAATTTCTAAACATATTTTGACATGGAATCTAGAGTGACATTTCAACCGCAGGATTATGTCATCATTGTAACCAATTTTCAACATAGACAAACCTAAAAATTTGTACCTTTGAAACAATGTCAGATCTTCAACGTTATATCCACTATCAGAAAAAAATGTATAGGCTGGGCAGCACCTCCTACCGGAGAGTTATGCCATGTACAGCTAATCATTTTGATTCCCATCAAGGGTTTTAACCAATCCGAGCCCTGCTTATCTTTGCTATTTGTCACTGACTACTACCAATGTGCTGTCATGAGAATGATTATTGAGAGATCTCTTACTAACTAAATATATTCACTGTTGATATTGAAGTAATCATGGGCCGCCTGGCGTCCTTGGGCGCCAAGAGGGGGTGCAGGGGGAGGCATGACACCTTAGGCCTATATAGTATTTGCAAAGTCATTAACAGCTATTGTTTCAATTCAACCCAAGGTTCAACTAAAAATAGTCGATACGTATAGACCTAGGTTTTCAAGCTTTGTTTGATTTCCAAATGAATCTTAAAATGAATATTTCATAAATTCAAAAACATTCATAATAATTCATAATTCAAAAATCTACCTTAAAGAATAGGACTAAACCTAATAAAACTTGTTTTAAAGTGCATTCAAAGTTTTATTAGATTCAATTTTGTCCTAATCTTTGATTTAATTTTATTTATTTTAAAAGGGGTACCTTTTTCTCCCCAATTGATAGCTACAGTCTTGTCTCATCGCTGCAACTCCCATATGGACTCCAGAGTGGTGAAGGTCGAGAGCCATGCGTCTTCTGAAACACAACCCAAACAAGCCACACTGCTTCTTGACACAATGCCCACTTAACCCAGAAGCCAACCACACCAATTTGTCAGAGGAAAAACCGCACACCTGTCAGTGTGCACTGCGCCCGGCCCGCCACAGGAGTCGCTAGTGCGCGACTGGACAAGGACATCCCTGCCGACCAAACCCTCCCCTAACCCGGACGACACTGTGCCAATTGTGCGCCGTCCCATGGGTCTCCCGGTTGCGACAGAGCCTGGACCCAAACCCAGAATCTCTAGTTGCACAGCTAGCACTGCGATGCACTGCCGCAGACCACTGAGCCACTCGGGAGGCCCTCTTTAGTCCTGTTCTTTAACTGAGATTTTTGGTTGAGGTAGAGACGTGAATCCAACACATCAATTATTAACTTGTAGACAAACTGGATATTGAATTGTGTTGGTTTATTCTCCAACTAAGCTAAAAAATCAAATTCAAGAGTAAAATAAAGCCAGGGTTCATGTGAAACGTTATACCTTTATTATACAGTACATAGCCTTAAGTTAAGGCTTGCTTACAAACAAATGTAACAGTATTTATTGAACCTTAAAATGAGTAACACATCCTACATTTTGAGGTTAGCCTACTGTAACTAAAACTGTAACTCCACCTGGCTAACCCTACCCCGGTCAACAGCACTGCACCCCCCACAGCAACTCGCCCAAGCCTTCCCCATTTCTCCCTCTCCCAAATCCAGTCTGCTGATGTTCTGAAGGAGCTGCAAAATCTAGACCCCTACAAATCAGCCGGGCTAGACAATCTGGACCCTAAAATTATCTGCCGAAATTGTTGCTACCCCTATTACTAGCCTGTTCAACCTCTCCCAACGATTGGAAAGCAGCTGCGGTCATCCCCTTCTTCAAAGGGGGGACACTCTTGACCCAAACTGCTACAGGCCTATATCTATCATACCCTGCCTTTCTAAGGTCTTCGAAAGCCAAGTCAACAAACAGATTACCGACCATTTCGAATCCCACCATACCTTCTCCACTATGCAATCAGGTTTCAGAGCTGGTCATGGGTGCACCTCAGTCACGCTCAAGGTCCTAAACGATATCTTAACCACCATCGATTCATTGACCTGGCCAAGGCTTTCGACTCTGTCAATCACCACATCCTCATCGGCAGACTTGACAGCCTTGGTTTCTCAAATGATTGCCTCGCCTGGTTCACCAACTACTTCTCTGATAGAGTTCAGTGTGTCAAATCGGAGGGTCTGTTGTCCGGGCCTCTGGCAGTCTCTATGGGGGTGCCACAGGGTTAAATTCTTGGACCGACTCTCTTCTCTGTATACATCAAGGATGTCACTCTTGCTGCTGGTGAGTCTCAGATCACCAACTACTTCTCTGATAGAATTCAGTGTGTCAAATTGGAGGGTCTGTTGTCCGGGCCTCTGGCAGCCTCTGGCAGTCTGTATGGGGGTGCCACAGGGTTATATTCTTGGACCGACTCTCTTCTCTGTATACATCAATGATGTCGCTCTTGCTGCTGGTGAGTCTCTGATCCACCTCTACGCAGACGACACCATTCTATATACTTCTGGCCCTTCTTTGGACACTGTGTTAACAACCCTCCAGGCGAGCTTCAATGCCATACAACTCTCCTTCCGTGGCCTCCAATTGCTCTTAAATACAAGTAAAACTAAATGCATGCTCTTCAACCGATCGCTGCCTGCACCTGCCCGCCTGTCCAACATCACTACTCTGGAAGGCTCTGACTTAGAATATGTGGACAAATACAAATACCTAGGTGTCTGGTTAGACTGTAAACTCTCCTTCTAGACTCACATCAAACATCTCCAATCCAAAGTTAAATCTAGAATTGGCTTCCTATTTCGCAAAATACTGCCAAACATACCCTTGTAAAACTGATCATCCTACCAATCCTCAGTCTATCACAGTGACATCCGTTTTGTCACCAAAGCCCCATATACTACCCACCACTGCGACCTGTACGCTCTCGTTGGCTGGCCCTCGCTTCATACTCGTCGCCAAACCTACTGGCTCCAGGTCATCTACAAGACCCTGCTAGGTAAAGTCCCCCCTTATCTCAGCTCGCTGGTCACCATAGCAGCACCCACCTGTAGCACGCGCAGGTATATCTCTCTGGTCACCCCCAAAACCAATTCTTCCTTTGGCCGCCTCTCCTTCCAGTTCTCTGCTGCCAATCACTGGAACGAACTACACAAATCTCTGAAACTGGAAACACTTATCTCCTTCACTAGCTTTAAGCACCAGCTGTCAGAGCAGCTCACAGATTACTGCACCTGTACATAGCCCATCTATAATTTAGCTCAAACAACTACCCCTTTCCCTACTGTATTTATTTATTTATTTACTTTGCTCCTTCGCACCACATTATTTCTATCTCTACTTTGCACATTCTTCCACTGCAAATCAACCATTCCAGTGTTTTACTTGCTATATTGTATTTACTCCTCACCTCACTTGCTCACATTGAATAGACTTATTTTTCTACTGTATTTTTGACTGTATGTTTGTTTTACTCCATGTGTAACTCTGTGTTGTTGTATGTGTCGTACTGCTTTGCTTTATCTTGGCCAGGTCGCAATTGTTAATGAGAACTTGTTCTCAACTTGCCTACCTGGTTAAATAAAGGTGAACAAAATATATTTAAAAAACAAAGGTCTTCTTATGTAATCATAAAGCATGCATGTTCAAGATAGCACGCAATGGTCTCAGGTCTGTGGAGACCTTCACAATTCATCTGCACAGAATCTTGATCAGCGTTGATCTACATACTACGTACTCTTAAAAGTGAACTCAACTGCAATCCAGGTCATTTGGTTGCACTATTAGATGAAGCGCAATGATAACACATGAAGTTGTTGTATAAGTACTAAATATCTGACATTGTGTTCCCTTTTGAACTTTGTTGTGCTTTTAGTGGTTGAAAGCGCAGTGAAAACACACTGGGAATTCAACAAACTTCGAGCTGTCTTTTCGAGTGAAACAAGGTTGTAATCTCGTTGAGCAACCTCTCAACCAAATATTACCCACATTTCCATGTTGAAATGACGTGGTGTTCCCAGTGGGGAGTTTATTTTCAATCCTACAGTGGCACAAGATCTGGGCCATGACACATTGTAATCACTGAGCTTGGATTAAATGGCATCTGGTGAAACCAAGCCTCCACATAATGGGAGTTAATCACATGATTACATGATTCAGGTCCCCCCTAGAACGTCTACAGACAAACACTCAACCAGATATCATTTCCCCATACCGAATGAACTGGAAAAAGTGTCTTGGCGTGACCTTGAAACCAGCACCCTGATTCTCTTATTCTTTTTCAATAATGGGGTGACTATTCCAGTAAAACTCTAATTTCTTTTCTCGTTTCCAGTAATGGGCCGTCTTTGTGTATGAATAGGTTCAAACCACACACAGGCTGCATATGAGGAAAAGGATTAGACTAGCGAGAAGATAGTTATACTCAGATTCGTCATATGGTAACTGGAAAAAGTTAGACAGTGAATCCCATAGCTAGGGCCTCATTAGCAGTCCTGTCAAATTCCTGCACATATTGTATCAATTTATACAATCTCTCAAACAGTTAAACACATAATAACCATGAGAGTTGACTTACTTGGCACCAATAAGCCAAATATGTGCATGTCAAAAACTCATGTAATCCTTGCATTTGGAGTATAAAGCAATCTGAGTGGATGTGTTTGGCTTCGGAGTACATGTGGCTTGTCCTCAGAGGAAGGGTTAGCTGTTTGGCTGTCTCAGGGCAAGTAGCAGCTCTCTTATAAACCCCCGGGAGGGATAGCACAGTAGAAAAACAATAGCTGATGCTCTGTTGAGTCTGGGCCTAGGGGCTTACCACAGTGCAGCACAGTGAAACGGAACTCCAACGTTGAAAAAATACTTTAAAGACTCCATTCCAAGCAGCTTATTGCATTTAGGGGCTTCTCATCTGGGTCCGAACGCAAGACCAAAAAAACACCTCACGCCCAAGCTAGAGCTACACTGACAGAATAAATCGTATTCGCTTCCCAATCACTATTGGCCATCTCCTGTCCCTGGCCTATCTCCTGCGCCATCTTGAAACCTGGTAGTTAATAACATTATCTTTCTCTTCATGTCTCTGGCAGACATCTTTTGGTTACTGAACCCAACTGTGGTCTCGGCCTCCACCTCAAGCCCTAAAAAGAGCCTTGTCTAAATAAATGTTAATTTATGGCCGTGCAAAAAAAAAAAAAAAAAAAAAAACACTACCACACAAGGAGAATCAACCTTGTCAATCACGTCACGCGTCTGGGTCTTTGTGTTATGAACACCGACTCTGGTGGCCTGCTCTTGAGATAACAATGGTAAATGTGGAGCTCCAAAACACACAAAGGATCAGGAGCCGGACATTTCTTGTGTCTTAACCGTGCCTGGAGCTACCCGGAGAAACTTTTTGGCTTGAGGAGATTGTAACTTTGAGGTTAGAGGAGTTACGACTTCTATCTGGCCTGCACCCGACGTGTTCAATAAAGGCCATCTTTACCCCAGAAATGGGCTACAGCCAAAGTGAGCTGTTACTGGTCCAATTTAAACTGAACCTTGATTGACATTGTCAGTCTAAATCTGGACCTTGATTTCAGCACAAAACCAGGCCCAAGTTCAATTAGGGCACGAAGGAGGGAGGGGATGGGGAACTGTAGCAGAAAGTGGTGGAGCGATGGGGAAAAGGGAAAGAGAGTGGTAGAAAAGGGGAGAATGAACGTGGGGCGGAGTAGGGGGGTGAGGGGTTATTTCCCAGACTGATAGGAGGAGTGAAGAGGGAGATTAACTGAGACATGGCGAGGAGACAGCCATGCGCTGAGGAGCGAGGAACTATCTTCCGCCTCTAAAATCCACAGCACCAGACAGTGAGCCGTCCTCGGGTGACTTGGAGCCTCATCCGTATTACGGCACCTTAGAAGGAGAACAAAATGTGATATTTTCAGCAGTGGTGGGTGAATCTCAAACAGCAGCCCCAGTCATGTTCACAAATGAGCAAGGAGCTGTGTAACAAGTTCTTGCTTTCTCATGATCTACCCTGACCTCCCCAGAGAAAAAAAACACATTTCCATAAAGTGCCAAATGAGGGGGAAACACTCCCAATAAAAAATCCTGCTCTGGAGCAGGTAAGAGTGTAGAGTGGGGAGGGGGGAATCTCCAGTAAATGTCAAAAGCATAAACATTTGACGTCAGTCTCGTAGGTGGCGCCGTGGTGCCACCTAATGTTTCCACTCCAGACACACGTAACCCAGAAATTGGTCTCTGCAGGGCGGGGTGTAGTGTGGAGAGTGTGTGTATGTGTGCGGTGGGTTTGGGTGTGTGTGGGGGGGGGAGAAGGGTGTCTTTGTGCCCCTGTGGCACGTAGAGGGCGTCCGCAAACAGGACCGTGTCACCGGTCAGGTGTCGTCAGGGCCAGGCGGTGGTGGAGGTGATGTCAGGGGTGATTTTCCACTTGTTTACACACTGTGTGTGTGCATGTGTGTGTCTGTCTTTCTCTCTGTGTGTGTGCGACAGAGTTTGCAACATCATTCTACAGGTGCCCTGGTCCCAGTTCCCGTGAGACACACCTGGGTCCAATTGAGCCACATCTTTACTTTCCAGGTGACATACTATTGTGTGTAATGTAGCCTGTTGTATTGGCCGCCTGACATAGCACAGTGAAGGCCCGTGCCCTGTCACTGACTCGATTAAGAATAAAGTGGCTAATCTATGCAGCAGCAGCATAGCCTTCCAGGTGGTAACAATACCGTGAGTGTGACGCCACCCTCATAAGTATGGACGACGCACAGTACTAGCAAAGGATTATCATAGCATTAGCATGCAACCATCACACACTGATGTACCAGCGTACGTGCTGTAGCCCACAACCACGTACTGCATGCATGCACACTCACACACAGGCAAACCAATGGCTTTCTCTGCATCTCTGGGTTTCTCTCTTATCCGTGTCTCTATATTCTCTGTATTTCTCCTTCCATAGGGTATTTGGCCTCCCTTGTTTCTCTGGCATGGCACCTCTGATCAGAGCCCTATAAAGCTGTCAGTGTGGGGCCACAGCCCCTGGAAGTACGCCGTGTTAATCCCCGTTAAAAAGGGCCATATCTGGAGCTTGTTTGCTTTATTCGTGGCGCGATCACTTGTTTACCACAGAGGCTCCGGCGAAATTCCAGTGCATGAGGTCAGAGCCCTCGATTCAGTAGGTTATTCAGCACCTTGTGTTGCTCCTCTATTGTCTCTGCCTGTGTCTAACTACTGCGGTAATGCCAAACAGGCTACCGCAGCGTTCGCTAGCGTATTTATGAGCTCCTTAAATGACGTAAAGCTCAGTGGGAAAAGTTGTTGCAGGTAGTTAAAGTGACTGCTGTGTGTTTGTGCTGGAGTCTGGTACTCTGGTGTGAGTTGAGTGGAGATGCCACACAGGCCTCCATATACAGATGGAATGGAGCTGTCACATGGATGTTCTACAGACCTAATTCCCAATGGTAGCACCATCATTTCCCTGTAATTGGACAAAAAGAAGAGAAACAACTTAATTTTGTTTCGGTAACGAGCTCAGTATTTATACTGTCAATCACCGGATCATATTGTAATGTGCTCTGACGCCGTCGCTTTGGTGTCTGTATTCAGAAATGAAAGAAACGTAGCCCTGAAGCATCGCAGGGACATAAGAAATCATTGTCTCCTTGTGTTTTTCTTTGCGGTTTTGTATTTTAAAGAGCTGAACTTGGGGGGACAGTCTGCAGAATTCACACTCCATACAAACTGGTAAGCTTTGCCAGACTTGTAAAGGAGAAGGATCACCCTGAGGCAAAGTCCTTGCAAAACAATGTTTGTGAAGCATGGAAAGACCCAGAGAGAGCTGCTTTCAAGTCACCATCAAGCACAGGCATCGGCTTAACTCCTACTTGAGCAAAAGACATTAGCCATCTTGACTTCTCCACCAGGCCTCATTTTTATGCTACTCTGTGTGCTGTGTTTTATACTGCCACTTAGTGGGTACAAGAGTGATATTCTGTATTGTAATATCTCCTCCCTCCTTTATTCCCTTCTTTCTTCTCTCTGTCCATCTTTCCTTACAAGAAAGACAGACAGTCCTGTGGCTGAGTAGGGGTTGTCTTTTGTCTGTCTATCCCTCAGTCACATGTAGGGTGAGGTTTCCATACCCCTGCGGCTGCTGTGCCAAGCCAAACTGCATTACACACAAGCACACTCACACACACACACACACACACACACACACACACACACACACACACACACACACACACACACACACACACACACACACACACACACACACACACACACACACACTGTACACACAGCTGGGCCTCCACACCGCTACAAATGCACGGGTCTCCACCAAGCAGCTTCTGGGCAGGGAGCCACAGTACAGGGAAGGGGGGATGGAGAACTGGGTTAGGCAGGCAGGGTGCCAGACTCCATTGCCTATGGGTTGGATGCTGCCTGGTCTCGCTGGCCCCTCTAACTGGGCCTTTCCATCCTGCGCTGTCTGTTTTTACTACACGCGTGCAGAGTCATGCCAAGCCAAACAGCCCTCCTGGTCTCCCACATCCATGCAGCAGCCACCGTGGGGCAGAGGGAGCAGCAGACGACACCATAGGATAGGATCACTCTTCTGGGGCTTTGAAGGCACCAAGCCCCCCGTCAGCCACCGGGTCTGGGAGTTCTGCCCTAGCTCGGTCTGTTAGATGTAGGGGACACTGTGTGACAGCAGCAGAAACAGGATAAACAGGGACCTTCAGCTGATGTATGTCCTACCTCTGACTGTCCAGATGGAGGTGCTGTGGTGCTCTAGTTGTTTCACACTAACATGCCAATCATCCTCACATTTTCAGAATCCATTTATGCGCCCTTGAGTACACACCATGGACGCACACAGGCGCACACACCCCCATCCCCCACGCACACACACACACACACACGTGCATGCAGTACATACACACACAGATACGATCCCCCACACACTCTCCATATGTCGACACATGTCCACGCGCCAGGGACCTGTTCAGGATGGATTTATGAGACAAGGTGGCAGACAGTGGCAGGGTGGGGAGGTAAGGAGAGCGAGCCCATCTCACGGCTAATGCTGACAGTATTATTGCGCTACCCAGGGCGCTGACCGATGACTACTGTGTGGGTCAGAGGCGCTGAATGATGAGGTGTATGTTTGCCCGAAGGGTCTGAGCCAGCCCCCCATCGCACGACAGAAGCTTATTCAGATTGAACATAATATTTAGATAGAAATGTATCATGTAGAACAGAAAGTATCCCTTGAACAAAAGCACGAAGGCATCGTGCCAGCTCTATAAATAACATTTCTATCTTGTAGCTGAACACATACACCGCCAGCTGCACCTAGGCATACTCTCCCTCGCAAAAATACATAAAGGCTATTGTTTTCACTATGTACTTTACCTCTTGGGGATGTCATTCGAAAACATAATGTTAACTTTCACTGCTATGCGGATGACACACAGATGTACATTTCAATGAAACATGGTGAAGCCCCAAAATTGCCCTCGCTAGCAGCCTGTGCTTCAGACATAAGGAAGTGGATGGCTGCAAACTTTCAACTTTTAAACTCGGACAAAACAGAGATGCTTGTTCTACGTCCCAAGAAACAAAGAGATCTTCTGTTGAATCTGACAATTAATCTTGATGGTTGTACAGTCGTCTCAAATAAAACTGTGAAGGACCTCGGCGTTACTCTGGACCCTGATCTCTCTTTTGACGAACATATCAAGACTGTTTCAAGGGCAGCTTTTTTCCGTCTACGTAACATTGCAAAAATCTGAAACTTTCTGTCCAAAAATGATGCAAAAACATTAATCCATACTTTCGTTACTTCTAGGTTAGACTACTGCAATGCTCTACTTTCTGGCTACCCGGATAAAGCACTAAAAAAACTTCAGTTAGTGCTAAATACGGCTGCTAGAATCCTGACTAGAACCAAAACATTTGATCATATTACTCCAGTGCTAGCCTCCCTACACTGGCTTCCTGTTAAGGCAAGGGCTGATTTCAAGGTTTTACTGCTAACCTACAAAGCATTACATGGGCTTGCTCCTACCTATCTCTCTGATTTGGTCCTGCCGTACATACCTACACGTACGCTACGGTCACAAGACGCAGGCCTCCTAATTGTCCCTAGATTTTCTAAGCAAACAGCTGGAGGCAGGGCTTTCTCCTATAGAGCTCCATTTTTATGGAATGGTCTGCCTACCCATGTGAGAGACGCAGACTCGGTCTCAACATTTTAGTCTTTACTGAAGACTCATCTCTTCAGTAGGTCTTATGATTGAGTGTAGTCTGGCCCAGGAGTGTGAAGGTGAACGGAAAGGCTCTGGAGCAACAAACCGCCCTTGCTGTCTCTGCCTGGCCGGTTCCCCTCTCTCCACTGGGATTCTCTGCCTCTAACCGTATTACAGGGGCTGATTCACTGGCTTACTGGTGCTCTTCCATGCCATCCCTAGGAGGGGTGCGTCACTTGAGTGGGTTGAGTCACTGATGTGATCTTCCTGTCTGGGTTGGCGCCCCCCTTGGGTTGTGCCGTGGCGGAGAACTTTGTGGGCTATACTCGGCCTTGTCTCAGGATGGTAAGTTGGTGGTTGAAGATATCCCTCTAGTGGTGTGGGGGCTGTGCTTTGGCAAAGTGGGTGGGGTTATAACCTTCCTGTTTGGCCCTGTCCGGGGGTGTCATCTGATGGGGCCACAGTGTCTCCTGACCCCTCCTGTTTCAACCTCCAGTATTTATGCTGCAGTAGTTTATGTGTCGGGGGGCTGGGGTCAGTCTGTAATATCTGGAGTACTTCACCAGTCTTATCCGATGTCCTGTGTGAATTTAAGTATGCTCTCTCTAATTCTCTCTTTCTCTCTCTCTTTCTCTCTCTCGGAGGACCTGAGCCCGAGGACCATGCCTCAGGACTACCTGGCATGATGACTCCTTGCTGTCCCCAGTACACCTGGCGGTGCTGCTGCTCCAGTTTCAACTGTTCTGCCTGCGGCTATGGAACACTGACCTGTTCACCAGACATGCTACCTGTCCCAGACCTGCTGTTTTCAACTCTCTAGTGACAGCAGCGGTAGAGATACTCTGAATGATCAGCTATGAAAAGCCATCTGACATTTACTCCTGAGATGCTGACTTGTTGCACCCTCGGCAACTTACTGTGATTATTATTATTTGACCGTGTTGGTCATTTATGAACATTTGAACATCTTGGCCATATTCTTTTATAATCTCCACCCGGCATAGCCAGAAGAGGACTGGCCACTCCTCATAGACTCTAGGTTTCTTCCTAGGTTTTGGCCTTTCTAGGGACTTTTTCCTAGCCACCGTGCTTCTACACCTGCATTGCTGGCTGTTTGGGGTTTTAGGCTGGGTTTCTGTACAGCACTTTGAGATGTCAGCTGATGTAAGAAGGGCTATAGAAATACATTTGATTTGATACACTTCATGCTACCGTATGTTCTATTTCATCCAGTGCTAGAACATCTTTCATCTGTACATGAAACCCCCAGGACTAGACGTACAGACCAGGAGCTCCGCCTGACCTTGGTCCTGTTGTTGCGACTCCCATCCAGTCGCCACACCTCTTCTCTGTCTGCACCGTATTCATTAGCACTGCTAATGCTCCTCTGACACAACTTTATGGGAGTGTGTGGTGTCCCACGGGACAAATTAGCCTACAGATTGGTACATTCGGGGAATAAAAAGAGCCATTCAAAGAGCAGACTGTTCCAATTTTGTCATTAGTTTTACTACTGGCAAGAGAATAAGTTGGAGGCAGCCAGGGCTTGACATTTCTAGCCGTATTCAACCTTTCCCGAACTCCAAGTGCACGCTCACTCCGTGTCCAACCCCTCCCCACTGTAGTAAAGATAAGCTTTCACTGTATCTGAATATCAGATTTCTCTGTTGAAGCAGAGCCTTCGGCCCTGACTCAATTTCAATGATCCACACCGGTTAAAGGGATAAAGCAGTCATACTGTGTGGGTTAATAACCCTCCACCAGACCTCCACCTGAACACCCAGGACCATAGACGCTAGGTCTGGCTGGGTAAGGGGCACAACCGGCTCCATAGAAGGCTCCAGGTGGGAAAGCGCCGGGCCCAGCAGTGTGGCTGTCTCAGGCCCGGGCTCAGTCCCAGAATAGGTCCAGTGACAGATGTGTCCTGCAGTGCCATGTGGTGGAGGTCCCCACCCCCCTACATACACCAGCCTGTATGGTTCTATTAGTCTGACAGCTCCCCATAACCGGCCCCATTCATCATGCCCTTACTTATCGCTAGTACTCCCAGGGATACGGCTAAAGACGAAAATAGCAGGCACGCGCGCACACAATTTCTTTCCCACACACATTCTCTCACGCTCACGTGCGCACACGCACAGACACACTGTGTACATTTTTTTATTTATTTGCTTGTAAAAATATACAGAAAAAATATGTAACACCAATGAACACTAATAGCTTGTGTCGTTCCTCTTATAAAGAAGGCATTTCTCCAATTCATCTGGAACTGTTATTCTACAGCGATGGACACTTATGAAAATGTTATGGTAACATAGCTCTGGATTAGGTGTCAGCCAGCAAGCAGTCTGGGGGGGGTTGGTGAAGCCGGTGATGATGATAGTCTGGTTACCAAAAGGTTTCATATTAGGAAGCAACACAATAACCCCTAAAAATCTGTATTCTTCATTAAGTAGACATAAAGAACATAGGATTGTCGTAGATAGATATACTGTTTATGTCCATTTCTAGCTCGCCACTCATCTGTAGACCACATGGTGGAGGTGTGCTGTCAGAAATCCCCTCACAGCCAGCCCTCTCTGACCACTAGAGGCCATGTTTAAAATAAAAAAAAATAGAACTGCCAGACTATCCGACTCCAAGACCACAAGGGCCTCCACTGAGTCAAAGAGGCCTTCTTCTGTGGGGAGTGGACCTCCTCTCTCTCTCTCTCTCTCTCCAGAGCCCCGGCTGACGGCTCAGCCCTATGCCCTGATCACCCCCATACCTCCCCTCCCATCCCATCCCCTCCCTGGTCAGGTCTGCTGTCTCCTGTCTCCTGTCCACTCACACCTGGCCAACGGACACGAACAAACACACACGTCCAGATCATCACTTTACAAAACACACCTGCCCTATTTCACCAGACAGCTTTGCTACTGTAACCAGAAAAGACACCCACTCAAAGCGGATTGAAAAGTGTTTGTACAGTATACAGTACCATTTACAAGGCTCAGCTGAGCAAGAGGTATGGTTTGCTAAGGGTGAACAAATAAACAGGTCGTCTTAAACTGTGTCTCGTGCAAATAATTGACATACTGTACAATAAGGAGACATATCCATTGAGTAATATTATTAAAGACGCAAATGTAACATTAAAGCTATTTCTGTGCGTCCCATTCTTAACTATTGTTTTTGCGTATTTTACTTATGGTTTTGTACACCAGTTTCAAAAAGCTAAGAATACAATATTTTTGGTCATTGAAAATATATTTGGTATAATGATTCTCTACATTATACATGGCTTATTTTGGCACATAAACCGAAATTAGGCGAACTATTAGAATTTTAGCAACCAGGAACTGAGTGATTTCTGCATATTGCACATTTAAAGCAGAGAGAGCTGAGAGGGGTATGTGTTTGGAGGAAGGGATGCTGATGGCTTCGGCCAACTATAAAATACCACAGAGTGCAGGGAACAGGATGTATCAGGGACGTGTCAAAGCTGGGCCTGATGGGATAGCTGGCACCCTCCGAGGCACTGAGGCAGGCAGCCGTCCCGCCGGCCGTCGCTATAAGCCATTCCTTTCCAGCTTGGCGCTTGTGCATTAGTAGGAATTTGTCGGGACCGCCCGATTGTTTTCTCTTTAAACCATGCTTGTTTTCGCTTCGGGTTTTCTTTCGCATGCAGTGTGATTATTTGGTGAATGGACTCCTTTATAAACCCGCGAGGTGGCTGTGGTCTCTGCCGCCTTGCAGCCAGCCACACGTCGCACGGAGAGCTGTGATTCCGACTGGACAGAGCGAGAGAGAGAGGTAGCCTGGTCCCTGGTCTGTTTGTACTGTTTTAGCCTGGTCCCAGATCTGTTTGTGCTGCCGTATCAACAAGTGGCAAGACAGCACAAACAGATCTGGGACCAGTCTAAAAGAGAGGGACACGTATGGTATGTGTAGGCGGATGTAGCCTAATAGGAGATGACACCAGCCTACATATACATTACCCACCAGGTCTGATGAACACCAACGAGCCTTATAGGAAACCAATGAGGTTAATTTGACATGATTTGATCTCCAATATGAAAATACTAATGTAAACCACATATCAACGACACTGAAATCATCAGAAAATGACCCCCAAAAAAGCCTTTCACAAATAGAAATGAACACCTTTGTTTCACTCTGTTGCTATTCTAGCTAGCATGTTCTCCTGACCGTTAGATTCCCAGGAAGAGCAGAGAGGAGATTGCCCTTATTTTCCAGTTGGTCCGTAACCTCAGACGACAGTAATGTTGATCAACGGTCTACGTGAGGAAAGAGAAGCGACGATGGAGATGGAGGTAATGACAGAAAGGTCCTTTCTTACGGCTTTGACATTTACGGGCGTTCTTCCTTTGACCTGCTGCTGTGTGTTTAGAGTTCAGTGTATACCGAGACCAATACCACCCGTATTACGAATGACAGGTGTATGTGTGTGTTCAGACCACATATGTTGAACATCCACATAGTGTCATCTATCTACCAGAGCCCATAAGTGATTCATAGTGTCTGGCCCAAAACCAGGCCCTGTTAAAACGCCCTGCCCACAGTTCCAGTAAGGGATCAGGAGAGGAAAAGGGGTGTGTAGACGTGTGTGTGAGTGTGTGTGTGTTTGACATTTCAGTCAGAGAATAAGGAGAGCACACAGAATCTCTGAATCCCAGAGAATAAGGAGAGCACACAGAATCCCTGAATCCCAGAGAATAAGGAGAGCACACAGAATCCCTGAATCCCAGAGAATAAGGAGAGCACACAGAATCCCTGAATCCCAGAGAATAAGGAGAGCACACAGAATCCCTGAATCCCAGAGAATAAGGAGAGCACACAGAATCTCTGAATCCCAGAGAATAAGGAGAGCACACAGAATCCCTGAATCCCAGAGAATAAGGAGAGCATACAGAATCCCTGAAGTATCCCTCAACCCATTCTATTTAAAGCCACACTGTGAATGGATCACTTGACTTGTCCGGCACGCGTGTTTGTATTTCGTTCTCGTCCACCATAAGTCTTACGTCAGATTGTGGCCGAGGAGCTTTCCCGATTCTCCTCATTTTTTTTTTACTATGGCACAAGACAGGCCAAAGTTGGAAAGAGGATTTGGTCACTGAAACAGATGACATGCATTGCATTAGCATAATCTACTGGAGGTACTGATGTACCTCCACTCTCCAAACCCTTTTTTATCCTATGTCATCTACAGTATGTAATATGCTCCTGGTGTTCCCTGGCTGTGAATCAGTTCCAGTAGTCCTGAGCAGGACAGCTGCAGCAACAGCTGTGCACGTCTCTCTCTCTCTCTCTCTCTCTGTATAATGCCCACACAACAGCTGGGAGGAGAGAGAGACAAAGAGCGAGAGAGAGAGTCCTTTTCCACTGCAGTCAGTAGCACCTGGGCCAGCATAGCTGGGCAGGACAACATGGCACTCAAGGCCACCCAGTATAGCATAACCTACCCTTCCTACCTGGCGTACTTAGCTTAGCAAATCAGCAAAGCTAAATTTAACTCAGCTCGTATTAGCTCAGTTCAGTTATGCTACTAAGGTAGGTTCAGCTCTGAAGGCCCCATGGGATGAGGGCAATTCCACAGTAACAGAGCGATGCTGAGTCTGAGTCTGAGTCTCAGCATCACTCTGTTATTGTGGATTTGCCCATATCACTTAAAAATGGGGACAGGATCAAGGATTTTTTTTCTTCAGGAAACTTCTAAAACGTGTTGTCTTTCTGTTCAGCTGTTTATTTGAATGACTGAGTCTTTCTTGTTTTGTGTTGACTCGCATGTCCTTTCGTCCTTCAAAGTCAGTCCCTTTGGCCAATTTTCCTTTAGACACACGGTCAGTCGGCTCGGATCGTTTGGCATGCTCCATGTCTGAGTGAACTGAACATGCAGGGCCTAAGGTTTGAAACTAAATCATGTCTGGGTGTAGAGGGAGGTGTACTTGCATGCGAAAGTCAGGTACCTTGTTTAATTGAATTTCTCCCCCAGAGAAGAAATGCTACTTACGGACACCGATCCTACACGACTCAGAGTGCCTTTAGAATTAGTAACAATCCGTGAAAACGTTGGCTCCCAAAAGTGCACATTAGGATTTCAGCTTTTTCTTGCTTTGAATCAACAGAACATGCTATTCACGTCACATCTTGCCAGTATCCATCGCTGCAAAGCGGGCCAGGCTTCCACGAACGTCTTGTATTAAGTTCCCCCAATAGGGACAGGTTACAGAGAGTCGCTGCCAACAATGTCCATAGAGTGCAAATGTTTATTTAAAAAGTTATGTTCGAGTATTGATTTTATTTCATTTTTCCCCCTCCTGCTCTTGGCTCAGGTAGAGCACCTGTCCATCAAGGGTTTTCCTTCAAGCCAAAGCCAGAGCCCATCTCATAAGGAGTCCTACAGTAAATTGTGACCCTGTCAGCTTGGAGTAAGCCTCGATAAGCAAGGCAGTGTTGCCTCGTCCAAGCAAAATAAGTTAGGGGGCTGAGTAGATTTCATATCATACTCTGGATATAGAATATCTCACCTACTAGTAGGGAAAATGTAACAGTTAACATTCATATCTGATACCTTCTTTATGATTTCCCTGCCTAGTTTCTAGGCTTTTTTCGAACCTTAAGTTTTTATTTAATTCAAAATGGGCTTATGTTTCATATGCAGCGAAACACGTTTGATGCCCCCAGAGAAAGCTCCTCTTGCTTGAAGGGCTGTTGCTGTACCTCGTCTCCTGGCCCGGCCTAGGTCTTATGTAAACGATTAAAGGTACAAGTTGGCTTCAAACTCTGAACCTGTATCATATTGTGAAGTAGCAGCACAGGGCCGCACAGGACCGCAGCCAAATATTCCATTATAAACAATTACAATTGCAAAAAGACAGTAGGGTTGCACGTGAATCAGGCCTCAACGTCTAGGCGTACCTCGTCTGTAGACTGAGCTAATGCCTCATGCCACAATGGACATGATGCCCTGCCCCCTTCAGATACTTACCAACCATGGTACATTATAGTTTGTTATATTTACTCTAGATTGATTATTTGACTTCCAGGGAAGCCGATCCCTCAACATCCCTGTACACAGCGGCCTTACTGTACACATGTTCGTGGGAGCTTCAGCTTCAGCCTCTACGTGCGTGACACCCCCAGAGGCGCCCTGCTCGTTACACATCCACCCTGTTTGCCCACACCGGCAGAAAAAAAGCCAAGATCAGCAACTGTTTAATGCTCAAAGACATTTACAATCAGGCCAGTGCCCGTTTTATTGTGCCAGTGACAATAATGAGTTTAGAAGACTCTTCCAAAACTAATGATAGAGGTCCTGAACCTGAAATCCTACCGTGATGCCATTGTCTGATTTATCTGATTATGGAGTGAGGGTCTTATACAAGGGCCTGCCATTGTAGGGTACCGAGCACAAGGGGGATAGTTTGCTAGAAACATACGGAAACTCAAATTCGAACACACATAATACACGTAGAAAATGGCGAAACCAACAGGAGTCGATCTCCTCCTCTGACCTTTACACAGGCCCGTCTTAACAAAAAAAAATGACTCCCACCAGTTTTCAAACTTTTTTACCCGTCAAAATACCAGATACCTTATATAAGAAAAACATCCTAGGAAACAATGCACTTTCAATAGAAGTGCCCCTGAATCTGATTAAGCTACTTGTTTTGGCAATATCGAGCATAACTCCACATAACTCTATCTGTACATCAGGTCATTATAAATTGCGCAATTATAGCAAGGCAAAATTGCTGTTTGGTCTGCAGTTGAAGGTTAAACTTATCAGGCGGCACATTAAATAATTTGACGGACGGTACGTTTTGCCCTCTTAGGTTCTTATTTTCCTTAACATTTGCGGGGGTATGCCTCGTGATATTCTGTGTCCCAAGAGCAACAGTGGAACAGATGACATCATCAATCTGCGTCACAGGCAGACGGCATTGATAAATGACACGCAGGCTATGTTGTTCTTGAGATTGACGCCTGGTTTTGGTCTCTGGGACGTTCTAGAAATCAACAGTAGGCAGACTAGCAGAAGGAAAGGCGTGACTAAGATTTCAAGTACTGCACATACAGTTGTACTGTCGTCTAGTAAATTGCCATCACTTTGGTTAACACAGCAAATAGGGTATTTCAGAACAGTGCCCAGTACCATTTCAGTCAATAGGATTTCAGGCCCCATAAAACTGTGGCAGGTAGAAGCAGTAGGGATAGCAGCACAGAGGGGTTGGCTGTGGTTTTGTGGTAGGCTGAGAGAGAGGCATGGGACATGTGAAGAATGGGACTTGGCTCATTAGCTGTCAATCAGATAATCCCAGCCGCTGACATGAGCATTAGGGTGTAATTATGTGTGCTAACCAGGCAGCACAAACCAGGATTTTCGGCACAGGAAAAACACATCATATCTGATCAGAGTGGGCCTAGGCTTGGCAAACATCGTCAACCTGTGCCAAGGGCCCCTCTGCTAAACACACACGCACACATGCACACACATGCATATATGTGCGCACACCCCGTTCACGAAAATGGAGTCACAGGACTGTGGCTTGTTGTATAAAGCAGGCAGACAGGCATCGAGGCATTCAGCTACTGCGAAACAAGTGACCTCTGCGACTAAGCGTGGTATGATCGTCAGTGCCAGGTGCGTCGGATCCAGTATCTCAGAAACGGCCACTCTCCTAGGCTTTTCACCTACGACGGTGTCTACCGAGGATGGTGGGACAAACAAAAAACATCCAGTAGGTGGCAGTCCTGTGGACAAAAACAGCTTGTTGATGAGAGGCCGAAGGAGAATGGCAAGAATCATGCAAGCTGACAATGGGCCACAAGCAAACAAATAATGTCGCAGTACAACAATGATCTGCAGAACGGCATCTCAGAATACACAAATCGTCAATCCTTGTCACGGGTTGGCTATTGCAGCAGACGACCACACCGGGTTTCACTCCTATCTGCTAAAATCCAGTGGGCAAACGATTACCAACTCTGAACAATGGAGGAGTGGAAAAAATGTTGCCTGGAACATGACCCAATACCTCAACCCAATAGAGCTTCTTTGGGATGAGATGGAACGGGCTGTTCGCAGCATGAATGTATCGTAACATAGTCTGTTTCACAGAAACATGGCTCTCTCTGGATATACTTTCAAGTTCGTCAAGCCAGTTGGGTTCTCAGTTCATCGTGCAAACAGGAATAAATATCTCCCTGGGAAGAAGAAGAGCGGGGGTGTGTTTCATGAATAACAAATCATGGTGTGATTGTGATAACATACAGGAACACAAGTCCTTTTGTTCACCTGACCTAGAATACCTCACAATCAAATGCCTACCGTATTATCTCCCAAGAGAATTGTCTTCGGTTATAGTCATGTATATCCCCCCTCAAGCTGATACCACGACAGCCCTCAAAGAACTTCACTGGACTTTATGCCCACTGGAAACCACATATCCTGAGGCTGCATTTATTGTAGCTAGGGATTTTAACAAAGCAAATTTGAGAAAGAGGCTGCAGAAGTTCTATCAACACACTGACTGTAGTACTCGCGATGCTAAAACACTTGACCACTGCTACTCCAACTTCCAGGATGCCTACAAGGCCCTCCCTCCCCCGCCCTCCTTTCGACAAATCTGACCAAGACTCCATTTTGCTCCTCCCATCCTATAGGCAGAAACTCAAACAGGAAGTACCCGTGATAAGGACTATTCAACGCTGGTCTGACCAATTGGAATCCACACTTCAAGATTGTTTTGATCACGTGAACTGAGATATGTTCCAGGTATCCTCTGTAATAACATCGACAAATATACTGATACGGTGACTGAGTTTTTCAGGAAGTGAATAGGGGATGTTGTAGCCACTGTGACTATTAGAACCTTCCCTAACCAGAAACCGTGGATAGATGGCAGCATTTACACAAAACTGAAAGTGTGAACCACCACATTTAACCATGGCAAGGTGACTGGGAATATGACAGAATACAAACATTATAGTTTTCCCCTCTGCAAGGCGATCAAAAAGGCAAAACGTCAGTATAGAGACAAAGTGGAGTCGCAATTCAACAGCTCAGACACGAGACGTACAGTGGTTGCTCAACCCAAAGTTTTGCGATTATGCTGCAGGACTTAGAGGTCATTTGTGGTTTAGTACGGTACCCTGCGTTACAACTTCATTGCTCCAGACCAACGCAAGGGGGAGTTAGAGCACAGATTATGCTTTTGGGTCCCAAGGCACTACTGTGTCTCTAAAAATACACTTATTTTTTTGTTACTACCCATCAGTATTACTTACTAAAACTGTTGTTACAGTAAGGTTGTTATTCTAAGAGACACTTAGACTACAATTAGGGTGTGAAATATTAGGATTATTTTGCTCTTACTGTAGTACTGTAGACTACTCCCGACCGGTCACAGTGTACAGCGCCTGAGTGGGTCTAAGACACTGCATTTTAGTGCAAACTGCGTTGCTACAGATGCTGGTTCAATACCTGCGCCCACCGGGAGACCCATGATGTGATGGTAGGCTTTTGATTTCTCTCTCTCTATAAACAGAAATAAATGATTCTAAATAAAAGAGTGGTTTTATTTACAAATGATAAATGTCTCACCCCATGTTCAAGAATGGCGTTTTTCTCACTCCCTTTACGTTATTTGAAAACAAAATAATCTCCAAAATATTGTTATTTTTTAAAACAAAGCTTTTAATTATTATTATTAATTAATTTTGAATTATATAAAGCCCCTTAGATATTCTCACAGATTAACTCTGTGTTTTTCACACGCATGGCAGGCTGTGAATTCTGCAAACAATGTTTCTAACAGGACAATATATATTGGTCATATTGGTCATGGCTCCCGAAAAATGCCCCTTAGATATTAATTCAGAGGGCAGATATTATTAAATATTAAAGCATTAGACCTCTCTCTAAAGGCGTCAGTCAAACGCTATACTTAAATCCGAACTGGATTTAACGAACAATGACATGAAAACATACATTTGTAAATCCCAAACTCTAAAAGTAATTGGAAAGGTAGATACAAATTATTTGTGACATTGTGGTTACAATAAATAATGTAAACTAGATGTAAACAAGATGCTGTGTTTTTATTTACAGTTGTGATTCTGGTGGCATTTTGGTGGCATTTTGAAAACAGCTTTTCAAACACTTGTTTTCACAAGTGTACTGTAGTACTGTAGTACTGTAGCAGGTGTAGCCCTACAGTATTAGCAAGACAATAGACTCTTTATAGCCCGGCTATTGTAGGTGTGAACATCCCCCATTTTGACCAGTTCATCTTTGCTTGTAGGCTTGGCAGAGTTACGGATGAATGTTTTCAGTTGATGCCAAACAAGTTTGATCGGGTGTAAAAATTTTTTTTAGATATACTGTAGGCATACCGTAGGTGTTGTAGGTCTTTCATTTATTTGTACTTTTATTTTACTACATAAAGGTCTACTTACTCTGCTGGTGTCTTGAACCTGTTTATGTCCTCATTTGCAATGCAAACCCGGGCGGCAGTGTGTTTGGGTCATTGTCTGCATTTGGAGAATAAAAAAATACAGCCAAAAATAGGTACAATACTAGAAATATACATGTAAATAGGCCGAAACATAACACAATATTGCTATAATCTACCCTGAAAGAAGAGATGTGGTCCCAGAAACATCTCTCTGACATAGGGTCCAGCATATGTCTTGATGATGACCTATGTAAGAATGTTGTTCATTGACAATAACTCAGCATTCAACACCATAGTACCCTCCAAGCTCATCATTGAGCTCGAAGTCCTGGGTCTGATCCCCGCCAATGTGCAGCTGGGTCCTGGACTTCCTGACGGCCCGCCCCCAGGTGTGGAATGTAGGAAACATCACCCCACAAGGGTGCGTGCTCTGCCCCCTCCTGTACTCCCTGTTCACCTATGACTGCGTGTTCACGCACGCTTTCAACTCAATCATCAAGCTTGCAGAAGACACAACGGTAGTAGGCTTGATTACCAACTATGTCAAGGCAGCCTACAGGGAGGAGGTGAGGGCTCTGGGAGTGTGGTGCCAGGAAAATAACCTCTCACTCAAGGTCAACAAAACAAAGGAGATGATCGTGGACTTCAGGAAACAGCAGAGGGAGCACCGCCTCATCAACATCAACGTGACCGCAGTGGAGAAGGTGGAAAGCTTCAAGGAAAAGCAACAGCACCTCTTCAACCTCAGGAGGCTGAAGAAATTTGGCTTGGCACCTAAAACCCTCACAAACCTTTACAGATGCACAAATGAGCATCCTGTCGGGCTGTATAACCGCCTGGTATGGCAACTGCACTGCTCGCTATCACAGGGCTCGGCAGAAGGTGGTGCGGTCTGCCCAACACATCACCGGGGACAAACTAACTGCCCTCCAGGACACTTACAGCACCCGATGTCACAGGAAGGCCATCAAGGACAACAACCACCCGAGCCACTGCCTGTTCACCCCGCTATCATCCAGAAGGTGAGGTCAGTACCGGTGCATCAAAGCTGGGACTGAGAGACTGAAAAGCAGCTTCTATCTCAAGGCCATTAGGCTGTTAAATAGACATCACTAGCACATTAGATGCTGCTGCCTATATACATAGTTGTGAAATCACTGGCCACTTTAATAAATGAAACACTAGTCACTTTAATAATGTTTACATATTTTGCATTACTTGTCTCATATGTACAGTATATACTGTATTCTATTCTATTGTATCTTAGTTTATGTTGCTCTGACATTGCTCGTGCATATATTTATATATTTTTCATTCCATTCCTTTACTTAGATTTGTGTGCATTGGGTATATGTTGTGAAATTGTTAGATATTCCTTGTTCGATATTACTGCATTGTCAGAGCTAGAAACACAAGCATTTCACTACACCCGCAATAACATCTGCTAAACACGTGTATGTGACGAATAAAATTTGATTTGATTTGACATGCACGCATGTACGCACACACATAAGTACAGACACCTCACGCACGCATCCACACATGCACACTAACACGCACACATACACACAGTGGTGTAAAGTACTATTTAAGTAATTTTTTACAGTATCTATACTTTACTATTTATATTTTTGGCAACTTTTACTTTTACTTCACTACATTCCTAATGAAAATAATTTTGACATTCAAAACATTTTGAATGCTTAGCAGGACAGGCAACTTGTCAAATTCACGCACTTTATAAAGAGAACATCCCTGACCTGATCTTGCAGACTCACTAAACACAAATGCTTCATTTGTAAAGAGGTCTGAGTGTTTGAGTGTACCCCTGGCTATCCGTATATTAAAATAACACGAAAATGGTGTCGTCTGGATTGCCGAACTAAAGGAATTTGAAATTATGATTTTTTTTCTTCTACTTTTGATACTTAAGTATATTTAAAACCAAATACTTTTAGACTTTTACTCAAGTAGTATTTTACCGGGTGACTTTCACTTTTACTTTAGTCATTTTCAATTAAGGTATCTTTACTTTTAATCAAGTATGACAAGTGGGCACTTTTTTCCATCACTGCATACACACACTCAAGTACATACATGCACGTATGTAGCACACACACGCGTACGAACACTGCACGCACACACTCACACAAACACAGACCATTCAAGGGTCCCATTACTCCTGATGATGATGAACCGGGAACAGACACGTTAGTCTTCTTCGTGTGTTAGAGTAACGAAGACAGCGGAGTGAAGTGAAGTGAAGAGTGAGTGAAGATGAATAAGTTGAGAAGGCGCTCCTGCTACCCCAATTTAATTAAGGAATCTAAAGTCAGACATGGCAACTCTTCATACCCCATTGGTTTTCAGAGCTACGGCCCTCTTACAAAACTCTGCGTAATTTGGACCACATGTGCTTCTATGTGACCTCTTGAAATAAAAACTGGATGTTTCAGACACTTTTGCTAGAGAAGCGTAATAAAAATAAGGGTCTAGAAGACCTTATTTACCTCCTACCTCCTCCTTTCTGGCTTTGCTCTCTACACTTATCCCTATGACAGGACAAGAGCATAGGCAAAGGCAGATGACAAGGTGGAGGAGATCCTATTTTGGAGTGAAGGCAGACTGAGAGGACAGACATACATACATACATACATACATACATACATGCTCTATTTGAGGTAAGGCAGACAGGAGAGGAAGACAGACAGATAGATGGACAGACATGCTCCTGGCCTGCAGTAACAATCACAGCATACGGCTCGCTCTATCACCTCAACAGCCCTGGGGGATCGTAGACCTCCATGTCTCCCCCGGGGAGTCTCTAGAGTTTAGCTCAGAGTCCATTCTCTGACACAGGCCTCCTGTCCTGTATGTCCTCTCCGTGACCACCTTCATTTGTGACAGGTTTCGGCGGTCAGAACCAATGGATCACTACTTCCAGAGATCCAAAAGTGCAGTGACTATACTGTCTGTTCCAAATTAGGACAATGACTGAAAGAGTGAATGCAGTGATTGCTGTATTTTGGCCATGATGTCTTTCACAACCTTGTCTGTGTCCCTCCTGGATTGGCCATCTGGGGGCAACCCGTTATGATATGATTCACAGTTCCATAGCAGAGTGGAGCGTCGTGATGAAATTGCCGCCGACCTGCTCTCTCCACTGTCCGTCACATGACACGTGACACATGGGCCGTGTACTCAGACATCAAGAGAAGCACGAGGTCATATCTGTATCCGTGGATGATCTAACCACTTTGAATGCACAATATTCCTCCCCGGGGGCACGTGGGTATGGAGCTCAGCCATATGCTCCATCGTACAACATCAGAGGCCTCTCTGTATGATAATAAAAGCAGCAGTGTTTGTTGTCAGAGCGTACATATGGTTTGTACATGTCCTCGGAGGACAATGAGGCAAACACACCAGCTCGCTGTAGCTGTGGTGTATTTAAACTACTGTACCCGAGACATCTCTACTCTACTGAGACATCTTAGGATAAATCCCATTCATGAGTGGTTGTTTTTGCACAATATCTAACTGTATCATCACAAACATCCCCTAATTTGGCTTGTTCAGATGGTCCCTGGACGATACTGCAGTCTCTGACAGTGGAACGTGGAACTTGCGAGCGTGTCAGTGGATCTTGGGTCTTCAACCATTCCCTGTACTGCAATGTAAAACCTAACAGTATATCTTGCTAAACAAATTAAGTTCAGTATAGTCAAAGGTTACTAAAAGTTAAACTTACTTATAACTCAATGATTAATTATTGTAAATTGTAGTCAATCAGAATGAATGTAATTTGAAAGAACAAATGAGTGTGTACAACTTGTGTAATAGTTTGACCTTGATTGCGTCTGATGTCATCTACATTGACATTCCGCACGTTCTCGGAAATGGTTTCCAACATCGAGGCACAATCTCCGCAATTCAAATGTCAAATATTGTCGGCAACAGTGGATACTTTCTCGATGGTAAAAACGTATGAATTGTTCATTTGTGTCATGTGTGTGTTAATCTGTCGAATTCTGAAGCATAATCTCTAAAGATAGCAATCTCGCTAACTGCGGCAGGAAAGCCAGGGCTAACATTACATCTCAGCAGTTTTAATCAAGTTAAGCTACGACCATTATTATCAGTCTATTTTTTTAGGGAATGAAAGCTGGAAATGAAATGCAGGCAGGCCAAGTTATGCGAATATGCATGACAATGTGAAGCTAACTGGATTTGAAAGGATGCCGTGCACTGTTTTGTTTTCCACACACAAGCAAAAAACACCCGAGTGCACGCTGCTGCCCGGGGTTTTACACGGTGAGTCAATTGCTTTACTTGGCTAACGTTAGATAGTTACGGGATCTTGTAATGTTTGACTGTCGTTTGTGTCGTATGGTTTTGGAGAATTCCTACGTTGTACAAAACCATTGTACAGGGGGGAATCTCCATTGCATTTCTTTTATTCCTTACATCCTCGCTCCTTGCCTCCTTCTCAAAACCCATTGGACGAAAAGGTAAGAGGTCCCGCCCTTCTGGCCTTCTTATCCATTGGGTTTTGAGACTGAAGCGAGGAGCGAGGACGAAAGGAAATGCAATTGAGATTCTCCCCATGACACTCAGAACATTGGCAAACAGACACCAGCACATGATGGTCTCTCATTTTTCAAACCGAAGACAAATACATGTAGTGTTACTTATGTTCCGAGTCACTGTTTCTTTTTTACACAAACATGACCTGCTTTAATATAATCTGATCAAAAATATAGAGCGCCTTCGGAAAGTATTCAGACTTCAGTATTCTGACTATTTCCACATTTTGTTACGTTACAGACCTATTCTAAAATTGATTAAATAAAATAAAATCTACACACAATACCCCATAATGACAAAGCAAATACACATTTTTAAATTATATTATATTTTTTTACCGAAAAAATGAAAAACTTCAACCAATCGCTGCCTGCACCCGCCCAGCATCACTACTCTGGACGGTTCTGACTTAGAATATGTGGACAACTATGTGGACAACTATAAATACAAAGGTGTCTGGCTAGACTGTAAACTCTCCTTCCAGACAGTAAGCATCTCCAATCCAAAATCGGCTTTCTATTTCGCAACAAAGCCTCCTTCATTCATGCTGCCAAACATACCCTCGTAAAATTGACTAGCGTGCAAATCCTTGACTTTGGCGATATAATTTACAAAATAGCCTCCAACACCCTACTCAGCAAATTGCATAATGTCTATCACAGTGCCATCCGTTTTGTCACCAAAGCCCCATATACTACCCACCATTGCGACCTGTATGCTCTCGCTTGCTGGTCCTTGCTACATATTCGTCGCCAAACCCACTGGTTCCAGGTCATCTATAAGTCTTTGCTAGATAAAGCTCTGCCTTATCTCAGCTCACTGGTCACCATAGCAACACCGACCCGTAGCACTTGCTCCAGCAGGTATATCTCACTGGTCATCCCCAAAGCCAACACCTCGTTTGGCTGTCTTTCCTTCCAGTTATCTGCCAATGACTGGAACGAATTGCAAAAATTGCTGAAGTTGGAGACTTATATCTCCCTCACTAGCTTCAAGCATAAGCTGTCAGAGCAGCTTACCGATCGTTGCAGCTGTACACAGCCCATCTGTAAATAGCCCATCCAACTAACAACCTACCTCATCCCCATATAGTTTTTTCTGCTCTTTTGCACACCGGTACCTTCTCATCTGCACATCTATCACTACAGTGTTAATTGCTAAATTGTAATTACTTTGCCACTATGGCCTATTTATTGCCTTACCTCCTTACTTCATTTGCACACACTGTAAACCAATTTTCTATTGTGTTATTGACTGTATGTTTGTTTATCCCATGTGTAACTCTGTGTTGTTGTTTTTGTCGTACAGCTTGCTTTATCTTGGCCAGGTTGCAATTGTAAATGAGAACTTGTTCTCAACTGGCCTACCTGGTTCAATAAAGGTGAAAAAAAAATATTCAGCTCAGGTGCATCCTGTTTCCATTGATCATCTTTGAGATGTTTCCACAACTTGATTGGAGTCCACCTGTGGTAAATTCAAATGATTGGACATCATTTGGAAAGGCAAACACCTGTCTATATAAGGTTGACAGTGCATGTCAGAGAAAAAACCAAGCCATGTGGGCGAAGGAATTGTCCGTAGAGCTCCGAGACAGGTTTGTGTCAATGAACCAATCTGGGGAAGGGTAATAAAATATTTCTGCAGCATTGAAGCTCCCCAAGAACACAGTGGCCTCCATCATTATTAAATGGAAGAAGTTTTGAACCACCAAGACTCTTCCTAGAGCTGGCCTCCTAGCCAAACTGAGCAATCGAGGGAGAAGTACCATGGTCAGGGAGGTGACCAAGAACCCGATGGTCACTCTGACAGAGCTCTAGAGTTCCTCTGTGGAGATGGGAGAACCTTCCAGAAGGAGAACCATCTCTGCAGCACTCCACCAATTATGCCTATATAGTAGAGTGGCCAGACGGAAGCCACTACTCAGTAAAAGGCACATGACAGCCCGCTTGGTGTTTGCCAAAAGGCACAGAAAGACTCACAGACCACAAGAAACAATATTCTCTGTTCTGATGAAACCAAGATTGAACTCTTTGGTCTGAATGCCAAGCATCATGTTTAGAGGAAACCTGGCACCATCGCTATGATATAGCATGGTGGTGGCAGCATCACATTCACATCGATGGAGCTGTAGTGGAGCGGGTCAAGAGTTTCAGGTTCCTTGGTGTCCAAATCACCAACAAACTATCATGGTCCAAACACACCAAGACAGCCTTGAAGTCTGCACGACATCGCCTTTTCCCCCTCAGGAGACTGAAAATATTTGGCATGGGTCCTCAGATCCTCAAAAAGATCTACAGCTGCACCATCGAGAGCATTCTGAATAGTTGCATCACCGCCTGGTATGGCAACTGCTCAGCATCCGACCGCAAGGTGCTACAGAGGGTAGTGCGTACGGCCAGGTACATCACTGGGCCAAGGTTCCTGCTATCCAAGACCTATATACTAGGCGGTGTCAGAGAAAGGCCCCAGAAATTGTCAAAGACTCCAGTCACCAAAGTCATAGACTGTTCTCTCTGCTACTGCACGGCAAGCGGTACCGGAGCGCCAAGTCTAGGTTCAAAAGGCTACCTAACAGCTTCTACCCCAAAGCAAAAAGACTGCTGAACATTTAATCAAATGGCCAACCGGGCTATTGGCATTGACCCCCCCCCCACCTCCTTTTTGTTCTTAACTCTATTTTTCTTAAAACTGCATTTCACGGTAAGGTTATATTCGGCGCACGTGACAAATCAAATTTGATTTGATTTTCTCTGCATGTCCTTGAGTGGCCCAGCCAGAGTTTGGACTTCAACCTGATCGAACATCTCTGGAGAGACTTGAAAATAGCTGTGCAGCAATGCTCCCCATCCAACCTGACAGAGCTTGCGAGGATCTGCAGAGAAGAATGGGAGAAACTCTCCAAATACAAGTGTGCCAAGCTTGTAGCGTCATACCCAAGAAGACTCGAGGCTGCAATCGCTACCAAAGGTGCTTTAACAAGGTACTGAGTAAAGAGTCTGAATACTTACGTAAATGTGATATTTTATTTATTTTTGTTCCTACATTTGCAAACATTTCTTAAACTCTTTTTGCTTTGTCATTATGGGTTATTGTGTGAAGATTGATGAGGGAAAGAAAACTATTTAATACATTTTAGAATAAGGCTGTAAAGCAACAGCCTGTTATTGTTACATACTGAAACAATACATTGATGTTATCCTTGCAAGCAATTTCTGAAAAAGATACAAATTGAATATTGTTTCCTAATAAACAGTTTTCTTTTAAGTACACTTCACTCAAATATTCAAGTAAAGTTTACAAGAACACTTGGTATGCTTACTCAAATATTCACAGTACAGTATACACAAATTATTATATTTTCAGACTCAAATGGTTCAATGCATTTGGTTCCTCAAACCATTTGAGTAAACTTAACTCATCAGGTTTTACAGTGTGGTTGCAGGATGAACATCCCAGTTGTCACACTGTCAAGGCTGTGGTTACTGGGGGAAGCTCTGAGTGGACCAGGACCGGTGGAACCAACAGGCCGATCCCTCCATCCCTCCCTCCTTTAAGCCCCTCTCCCTTCCACACAGTATGCCTTTCACCTCCGCCTGTTTGCACAAAGGGTAACTTATCCCACCGTCTGTATCCCCCCCCACCCACCCAATATGAACCTAAGCCAGACAGCTTAATAAAAACCTGATTCCCTGAAACCAGTGCCAGGATCAGGTTGGATCAGGCCTGAGGTAGCAGGCTGTGGGTTGGGTTGGGCTGGGGGCAGAGGAGAGTGGCCATCATCCAGCCTGGTGTTCATTTAGGTTAGGCCTTAGTTAGCTAGGTGAGCTGGAGCAGTACATGATCTCTCCTTAACTCTCTGTCTCTTTCTCTCCTGCAACATCTTCCATTACTCACTGTTTGGGAAGAGTCCTTACTCCTGACAAACATCCACCCCCCTTCTTCCCCAAACACATCAAACTACTGTAGGAAACCCCACAACCGTATCCTCAGCAGAGCAGCCTCAGGGTATTGGAGTTGACAAACGTAATTAAAAAATCATCCTCTCATAACGGGCCTTTCAGCAGCTCCATCAAATCAAGTGTATGCTAACGACAAGAAGCTAGTCGGTGGGGACGCCGCTGTCAGGATTGGGTCAGGATTGGGTTACTCTTCGGGGAGCACCACTGGCTTAGAGCTCATGTTAATGCCTGGAGGTGTCTCCATCAGGACCCTGAGATTTCTAGAGGCTTTTCATCACTTATTAGCCTGAACCCAGCTTCGGTGACAAAGGGAAAGTTTGGACAAACTGCCAAAACATGTTGTCGCAGCGTGGAGTTCTCAACGTCTCTCAGGCCCAAATAAACGGATGTTTAGAAAGCTTTAGCTGAGGGACATCTAACCATTTGAAAGAACACACTGACATGGCTGGTTAGTCAGTGCTTAGTATGTAACTCAAAGAGGTTAACAATCTGTCTGTAGTCTAATGGTGAAATGCGTAAGTCTCAGACATTATCCTGCCTGCTGTGCTTGCAATGTCATGCCAAATCATGCCAAAATATAGTATAATACCTCCTACTGAAGTAAATTAGTACAGATAAATGCTACTGTAGTGTAGCACTTGCTGGGGTTATTTTTCACATTGTGTCCCTGTACCAGCTGGCAGTTTGATTTAGGCCTTAGTTCTGCCCTTGGCATGTTCGAGATCAGCCACAACTCAGAGCCAGAGAGGCAGAGGGAGTTGTTCGTCGTAAATCTCAGTCTGCCATGATAATGTGACAGAGAGTTTTATGTAGTTCCTGCCCTCTCCCTCTCTGGACTGAACTGGCTCTGGACTCGGTTACAATTTCTGAGAAAACAAAACAATCTTTGTAGCAACAGCTAATTCTGCTGGTGGTCGAGACTGAACTCGTTGTGTTTTGTGTTTCGTTAAAAGCGATCGAATGAGACGGAGACGTCTTTTGGTACAATTTGTTCGTCACAGTTTTCAAGCCAATCTTCCAATACGAGCACTGCAGTTTGGGCTGCGCAATCTAGATTTCAAACTGCGAGTCTCTGGCTTGTGTCCAGTTTACAGGACGTTTCCTCCTCCACGCTCTCCCGGCGCTGGTGATCTAAGAGGAGTCGAACAAAACACACACACAACACACACATCTATCCAAGAGGAAAGATGATTCATAAAACACTCAAATAAACATTATCCCGTTTAAACAACTGCAGTTTTGACTACGTTCCATCGTGATTTCCTATATCCAATATTATAGTGTTCTATTGGTTCATTCCCATGCCCTTCTCAATAATGGGACTCATTGGAACTCATTATTAAATGTTAAATGTTCATTCTCCAGTCTGTGGTTTGGAGCTGCTTGACTGTACTGGGCAAGCTCCCATTGTATTCTATGGATGGCAAAGCTAGTCTTCCCTAGTGTTGCTGATGCGATGACCCACAGTAGTAGACGGGCCGTTTTCACATGGCAAAACCCCATTACTAATCTCTCCTGTGGATGGGGAGCAGACAGTATGGGAACATTGTGTTGAACATGCCCCAACAGCCTACAGAAATCCACGTTTGTCCGCTTGCTGGCGAATAAGCAGCCAGCCGGATTGGGTTACTGTGTGGCTGAGGCATGGCGAGAGAGAAATGTCTTTATTCCCTTTGGACACGTTTGTGAGTGCAATGTTTACTGTTCATTTTTGTGTTGTTTAATTCACTTTTTGTGTATTATTTTTGTTCACTTGCTGTGGCAATGTTAAACATATGTTTCCCATGCCAATAAAGGCCTTAAAGCTGAGTTCAAATTGAATTGAGAGAGAAAGAGAAAGGGGTATACGTTATGTGATTTATATACTACTGATGCACGTGTGGTGTTTGTTTTTGGATTTGCAACTAGCAAAGTTATTTACGTAGTTGCAAATCCAAAACAAATATCAGCCGTGCATCAATAGTATATTAATCACAACCGTAGTAGACACAACAGCTGACCCATGTCAACCAAAAAAAAGCTATTTAGTCCTCAACATTACCAGTAAGGGGGTAAACAAGGAGATCCCTGGTTGGAACGCACACCTGCACGCACCCTATCACCATGGCCTAATGGAAAAAGAGCATACATTTTAATAATACACAGTTAAGCAAAAGTTTATGTTTTCTCAACGGTGGACCAAATAAATGTGCTGGGTAAACGGGCACCGGATTCTGTCCTTTTAGAGCTCTTTTCCAAAGCAAAGGTCCCTGGGAAGTAGAGAGGGGAAAGAGGTGGCGGGTCTGTGTATTTGTTCAGACCTTTGCTTTTGTGATGTAATCGTTAGACTATAAACATTTATCTATTTTTTTTTTTTGAATGTCAGACTAGTCTACCCATGGAGGGTCATTAGGCACCATGCTAAGGGAAGGAGCAGGTAATCATTTTGTGGCCTAAAACATGGCTCTGAACAGTTTGTGGCTGTGTTAAAAAGTTCTTGTTACCCACATCATTTTATGAAATGGACCAATTTCAGGTATGTCCCTCACAGTACCCCCCCCCCCCCCCCACACACTCATCATAATCCATTTATAAAAAGGAAAGAAATACTTGTATTTCTGTCATTACAATACAGCATGCTGGTTATGTATCTGTATTGATATGGATTAGTGGTCTATGGATGTTTTGGCCAAAAAGATGCATCTGCTGACTTGACTAATGATAGATGACAACCAGTCAGCAACGTAAACACATTGCTTGGCTCCTTTCTCTATTTAGTATGGTACATTGTTCTTTTTAAATAACGTACCTACAGGATAATTACCTGCATTTTCTGTTGTTCTAAAATCGGAGCCGATGAGTTGGAGTTGATTTCTGTGGAATTTAAATAAACCTGTGGTTTCAAAAATGCCGAGCCTATTCTAATCCCGATATCTCCCAAGATGAACGTGAACCGACATCCCATCTCCAACTCCGGCGATGCCAGGTTGGCAGGGGCCCGAGGTGGACAAACTGTGGGCTGAGAGGGTTGACTGTGGGCGAGCGGAGCTACCGTGAAGTGGCCTTGCCTAGGGCTGCTTGACATGCCATGAAAGGGATATTAGAGCAGTAGAGAAGGGTGGAAGGGGGGCTACGTCTTGGGGTACACACCCCACTGTGAGTAACACTGGCTCCCTTTGAACTTCTGGCTTTATTTTTGCGTCACGGTCTGACCACTAAGAAAACAATAATGCCACAGCGCGTTTCCTAAACTAACCAAACATACAAGCTAACCACTGTGGGCCACTCGTCCGCCAAATCTCTCTTCCTCTCTCGCTCTCTTTCTCCTACCCTGGTTCTTTGTATATAAACTCTTACCTGTCTTCTCTTGATTAGAATTCTCTGCCTATTTAGGCCAGCATCCATCTCATACACATGTATGATGATTGTCTTTTGAATTGGCCTAGTTATAATATAATTTTCCTCCCTTTTGACGGACTGACATTCACAACATCTTCATCACCAGTTGTGGTTAACTGTTCCTGTGTGTCAGTACGTGATGCATGATGAACGCTGCACCACTGCCTTTCGGGTCCAGATGACGCCATGTTTCCACACAAACACCATGTGACCATGTCCGTAAACCTACAGCACTGACCTCCTGTGTTACCATGGTGCGTTGCACCCGCTCAACCAGGTCTGATGCCCACCCTGACCACTGGGCCCCATTGCTGCAGTGACTACTATAAAAGGCAGCCGTGTTTTTAAAGAGACAGACACAAGCCTCCGTGGGGTTAGGCCACACACAGCTCTGGCCAAGTAGATCAGAGATGAACATGCTAAGGTTCTTGTCTCTCCCCCCTGTGCTAAGTATGTACACTCAGAGTACAGACACGTAGAAGAAACACAATGACGATCCGGGGGGAGTGTCTTTGAGATGGACCCAATTTTTTATTGTGATAGAAAACATCAGTGGTACGTACATGTGAATGTGCTGAAAGTACAATGTGAATGTGAGTTACACTGAACAAAAATATAAACGCAACATGTAAAGAGTTGGTCCCATGTTACATGGGCTGGAATAAAAGATCCTAGAAATTGTCCGTATGCACAAAAAGCTTATTTCTCTCAAATGTTATACACAAATTTGTTTACACACCTGTGAGCATTTCTTCTTTGCCAAGGTCCTCCATCCACCTGACAGGTATGGCATATCAAGAAGCGCATTAAACAAAAAATTACAGAGGTGCACCTTGTGCTGGGGACAATAAAAGGCCACTCTAAAATGTGCAGTTTTGTCACACAACACAATGCCACAGATGTATCATCTGAGGGAGCGTGCAATTGCATGCTGACTGCAGGAATGTCCACCAGAGCTGTTGCCAGATAATTTAACATTAATTTCTCTACCATAAGTCGAATTAGGCAGTATGTCCAACCAGCCTCACAATCACAGACCACGTGTAACCATGCCAGCCCAGGACCTCCACATCCGGCTTCTTTACCTACGGGGTGGTTTTGAAACCAGCCACCCCGACAGCTGATGAAACTGTGGGTTTGCACAGCCGACTAACAATTGTCAGGGAAGATCACCTGTGTGCTTGTCGTCCTCACCGGGGTCTTGACCTGATTGCATTTGGGGCGTCGTAACTGACCTAAGTGGGCAAATGCTCACCTTCGATGGCCACTGGCACGCTGGAGAAGTGTGCTCTTCACGAATGAATCCCGATTTCAACTGTACTGGGCAGATGGCAGCGGTCGTGTGGGCGAGCGGTTTGTTGATGTCCACATTGTTAACATTGTGCCCCATGGTGGGTATGGGCAGGTGTAAGCTATGGAAAACAAACACAATTGCATTTTATTGATGTCAATTTGAATGCACAGACATACCGGGACGAGACGCTGAGGCCCATTGTCGTGCCAATATCCAGCAACTTCGAACAGCCATTTAAGAGGAGTGGGACAACATTCCCACGGGCCACAATCAAACGCCTGATCAACTCTATGAGAAGGACATGTGTTTCGCTGCATGAGGCAAATGGTGGTCATACCAGATACTGACTGGTTTTCTGATCCAAGCCAGTACCATTGTTGCATGTTGCGTTTATATTTTTGTTCCTTGTAGGTTTCGTATGAAATACTGATACACTTGGCGACACTCCAAAAGGGTTATTGTGATTTTTACAGTAGCTTACAGGCAACTCAGCAGCAAGTAAAAGTCTGTTTTTCATATTACAGTACGCCTACTGTAATATAAATATTTTATCAAAGCAAATACTGTGTAATGGTCACAGTACAATACTGTAAAATTGACTGTATTATAGTGTAAAAAAAAAGTAATCGAGATAAAAAAGATGAGTGAATTAGTAAATTAAAACATTATAGTATATTAATGAATATTTGGTGTTTTATATCACTTGTACTTCTAGAGGCCTTGACCTTACATCACAGAAGACTGAAATATATCAAAACCATTTGACATAGAAACACCGGGTTTAAAAATATATATTAATGATACAATTATGAAAAATATGAATAACATTCCACCCATAAGGCCACTAGAGGGCGATTTGGTCATTTGACTGCAGCAAAGGCTTCCAAACAGGCAGTGACTACAGAGCAAAATAGACCAAACGGACATGGCAAAATGCTCAACTATTTTAGGTTTAAGACTTGCTGCCACTCCAAACTGTACCCTGTTTAAATTGACGGGGCACTATAACCATGTAGGAGTTAAAATGGCACGGCATTCTTACTCACGTGTGCAATAAATATAACCTCTTAGAAGGCACGCGTCAAAATATGTTAATGAGCCAGAAACAACAATAAGATGCACCCACTAGTGGGAAAAAGGTTTTTGGCGGGCCTAAGATACAGTACAGTACTGTATTCTGTGGAGTGCAATTACAGTACCATTCGAAATACAGCAATTCTTTCCCTGTCCACAAAATTGACCAACAATGCAGCATATTCTTCAGAGTATTTTACCACTGATAATACCGCAAATTACCAAATTATTTACAGGTTTCCATCACAGCGTATTGTAATATCATGATATCAACACCCCAGCAAAAACAGATGAACAATTTATAGTCAGACTACTCTTCCTCACAATCCATGGGAGGCCAGACGAAGTTGATATTGGACTTTGTTTTTGCCATTCAATCATAAAATGAAAAATGTTCAGTCTCTCGATGTGCAAAACTGATAGAGACATACCCCAAGCGACTTACAGCTGTAATCGCAGCAAAAGGTGGCGCTACAAAGTATTAACTTAAGGGGGCTGAATAATTTTGCACGCCCAATTTTTCAGTTTTTGATTTGTTAAAAAACTTTGAAATATCCAATAAATGTCGTTCCACTTCATGATTGTGTCCCACTTGTTGTTGATTCTTCACAAAAAAATACAGTTTTATATCTTTATGTTTGAAGCCTGAAATGTGGCAAAAGGTCGCAAAGTTCAAGGGGGCCGAATACTTTCGCAAGGCACTGTACACCGAATGGGACAGACAATATGAAACGCCTTCCGAAGATTGAGGTGAAATCCTTCTTAAACCTGTCTCCTCCCCCTTTTTCCCTACATGGTGTGGCTCAGTTGGTAGAGTGTGTCACTTGCAACGCTCAGGGTTGTGGATTCAATTCCTGACAGGGGACTAATATGAATATGTGTGCATTCTCCCCCCTTAGTCGCTCTGAATAAAAGCTTCTGCTGAGATGTAAATCTACAGTGCCTTTAAGGAAGTGTTCATACCGCCTGACTTATTCCACATTTTGTTGTGTTACAACTTGAATTCTAAATAGATTAAATAAAAAAAAATTCACCTGTCTACACACACACAACACCCCATAATGACGAAGTGAAAACAGGAAATAACTCATTTGCATATGGATTCACACCCCTTAGTCAATACTTTTTGGAAGCACCTTTGGCAGCGATTAAAGCTGTGCGTCTTTTTCTGGGTAAGTCTTTAAGAGCTTTACACAACTGTGTTGTGCAACAATTTGCCCATTACCCTTTTAAAAATACTTAAATATCTGTCAAATCGGTTGCTGATCCTTGCTAGACAACCATTTTCAGGTCTTGCCATAGATTTTCAAGTCGATTTAAGTCAAAATTGTAAATCGGCCACTCAGGAACATTCACTGTCTTCTTGGTAAGCAACTCCAGTGTAAGATTTGACCTTATGTTCTAGGGTATTGTCCTGCTGAAAGGGGAATTCATCTCCCTGTGTTTGTTGGCGGCAGCAAAGAGTGTTGGGCCAGTAAGCTAAAAGACTGCTGGTTTGAATCCCTGAGCTGACTGCATGAATAATATGTAAATGTTCTCTTGAGCATGGCAGTCACTCCTAATTGCTCCTGTAAATTTCTTTGGATTAGAGTGTCTGCTAAATTACATAAATGTAAAATGGTGACAAGCAGACGGAATCAGGTAATCAGGACAGAAAGTGAATTGCTTCGCCACATTTTTGGGAGAATACATGTCGATGTTTCAGCTTTTCATTTAAGTAATTTGTAAACATTTCTAAAAACATAATTCCACTTTGACATTATGGGGTGTTGTGAGTAGGCCAGAGACAACAAATCTCAATTTAGTCCATTTTAAATTCAGGCTGGGAACACAACAAAATGTGGAATATGTCAAGCAGTGTGAATACTTTCTGAAAGCACTGAATGCTGAAACTGTTTTCGGAATTAGTAAACACTTCATCTAAGCCTTGTTTGCACTGAGGGCCACATAGATGTTGTCTATCTAGCCATCTAGACAGTTTGAAAGCGTGACCCTTGGTTTGCCTCTTCATTATCTCATTTACACTGCTGTGGAGTGGCCCCTGGGTGTGCTATTAGTTCAAACACACGGCTGTTTTCACAGTACGGCAAAAGCTAACAGTCTGGGACCCAGAGACAGTATCAACACACTCACTCTGGTCTGGGTGAGCCTCAGGCTACAGTAGAGATGCACACTGCCAGTGAAGCAGGAATGGTCAAACACTCACAGCTCCTATCACCCAAGTAAGGCTCATCTAGGGAGGGTACATTCATGTATGACCCTTTAGTGCAGTGTTATGACTATTGTCTATGAAACAATCCCTTTATCCTTGAATGCTAGAGAGTTAATCAAGCTAAGTTTATGTGCCTAGACACACACACACACACACACGCACGCACACACGCACGCACGCACGCACGCACGCACGCACGCACGCACGCACGCACGCACGCACGCACGCACACACACACACTCCTATAGGCCGCAATGGCGCGAACAATACAGCCGTCAATGCAATGAATCTGAGGTGTTCAAGTGCAAGTGGATATATGTTTACCCTTGACCTCTAAATTCCATCGTCCTCCTTTTTATTCCATCTTATCCCACTGACAATCCTGCTTCCTTTCTGTTTGCTGTTCTAGGCTGAGCCGGGGCTCAGACAGCAAAATAAACAGGGCTTTGATAAGCTGAGCAAGTGGCCTCCCCTGAATGCCCCCACCTCTCCTGACCTCTGACTTTTTCTGGTTGGTTCCGATTGGGAGGGGGGGTTGAGAAAGTCCAGCCGACCCTGTCCAGGGAGAGGCTGTCTGTAAACACTTAGAGTGGATTAAGGCTGGAGGAGGGGAGGGAGAGTGAGTAGGGAGGACCATTTGCTTACGTGACATCCCATCGGCCAGCTGACTTTGGCCAGGCCCAGGTTGTGATCTTGATCGCTCCCGGGTTGAAGGGGTCACACCTGTGCCTACAGAAATAACTTCCAGACCAGAGATTTTTACTGCTTATGTTGATGGGTGGGTTGAATGTCAGCATACGTCTGGACTCATCTGTGTAAGCTGATTTAGGCATTCGCCCACGATTTTGTACGCAACATTGGTTGCTATCCTTAATCCTTAATGCTTGCTGCCACAAAGATACTGGTATTAATATCGAGGCTTAGATTTTCCTAGACCTTTTTGAGAATGACGTCTTGAATCTCTTCTGATCTGAAGACTGTGTCAATAACAAAACCGTTTTTCTGACCTTATTCAATTTTTCCTGTTTTGAGGGATTTCCATGGTTACGTGTCAAAACCGGGAGGTGTGTGAGAACAGGAGAGAGAGAGAGAGCTCCCCCAGGGTTTGGGTTGGAGGCATCCAGAAACCAGTGAGAGTTGGTCGGAGAGAATGGTTTCTTCTCTTTAGAACAACACACTTAAGACCACAACCGCAAGAGGTTCTTGGATGTCTGGGCTCAATATGGAGAATGTGAGTATGTATTTCATATTGAGCATCTCTGTAAGTGGGTCAGGAGCTAGGAGAAGACCAGAATGCACTTGTGAATAATGTGAGTTAGAGAGAGAGAGAGATGTGGAGGAACGACCCCATGTCATCATTCATTGACCTATGACCTTTGATGTCCATTAACCTTCTCTCCCACCCCTGGTTCCTGTCACATTTACAACACATTTCCTCTTGTACGGCAGCCCCTCTTCATCAAACGGTGTCAGTGTTTGACCTCTCGGCTGTAGCGACGTACCTATAGCCTAATCATCAGTCATCAGCGTCATGGCCTAGTCATCCAGACACGTAGAAATCCACAGATTTATTTCCTATCGCTATAGTTTTCTTCCCTCTTTGTCGACTAATAATGATGGTGGACCAATTAGATACAATTCAATTGTCCAGCACTATTATCATTCTAGTATGACTACCAGACTCTCCATACCATTCATCATTTCCTGCCTGCATCGTTTTATGTCCATGGTTTTGAGCTTGTTTCCTGTGGATTGGAGTCCTGGTCTCTCTCAGGGCTGTCTGTGTCCTGACTTGGCATGGCGGGTAATGGGGGGAGAGAGAGCACATCCAGGCCATTAGCAGGGTTCCTGTACAGCACCCTGGGTAGAGCAGCCATAGCCAACAGCCTCCTGAATGGCCCACTCTCACAACTGCCAACCGGACCAGAGCTGTGTCCAAAAACGACAAGCGCCACGGCCCCAAAACAGGACCAACAACCTATTTTACCTTCCAACCTCAGGTAGTAACAGCTCTTCAGGTTTGGAACCTGCTGGAACCTTAACAGCATCTTTTTTGTCTCCGCTCAGACGCGGTTTTGTGATCTGGTGTAATGGAGGTTGGTGTTCTGGAAGTCTCTTTTTTTAAAAGAAAGCACGCTACCGCTACCTGAGTTATGGCCTCCGTGGGATCAAAACAAAACCTTAGGTGACTCGGCATCGTTAGCTTTACATGGGAAAACAAAACCCAGAGAAAACACAACCGACGGGTACCTGCCCCTTTGATAGGCCGTTCTAATTGGCGCTACGAATCACAAATGAATGCTAATGCATTGCATTTACAAGTATGGTATTTTTAATAGCAGGTTGCCTTCCTCTCTCGTCCATCAACCTCTCTTTCCTGGGCCATGTAAAAAAGTATGCATATAAAAATGGGGTTTTCATACCAGTGCCAGAGTAAATTAGAGGGGATATGGTTCAAATATTTCCTTCTTAGAAAGAGAGGAGTCCTGGTCCTTACTTGTTATGGAACGGCGCACCTCCAGCCAGGCAGGGATGTTCTTAGGTCTTTTTCTGGGCCAGTCGAACGTTCACAAAACCACAAGTTATCACTGGAGCGGCGGAGAGACCACTACGCGCATGCACGCCATCACCACCACCCACACCCCGCGCACCTGCCCCACCCCCCCCACAGCACACACCTTACCTCTATTGTCCTCACTTCCTTCCATCTGTCTTTCTCCTGCCAGTCTACACACCTTTCTCTTAATTCACTCTTCCCTTCCTCACCCATCTGCCACTAACCCATCCATAACCCCATCTCTGTGAGCCGTCAGAATATAGCATCTGTTCACATAAACATGGACAAGAGCTGGGTTGGGTATGTGTGCTTTATATAGACGTTTCTCCCCTCTGTGTGTCAGGCTCAGAGAAGAGCAGGTGCCCACACATACTAATAAACTCCTCCATAACCCTTCTACTGACCAGGGTTCAATTCCGTTTAAATTTCAGTCAATTCAGAAAGTTTATTTTTGTATATATTTTTTTATTTCACCTTTATTTAATTAGGTAGGCTAGTCGAGAACAAGTTCTCATTTACAACTGCGACCTGGCCAAGATAAAGCACAGCAGATTGACACATACAACAACACAGAGTTACACATGGCATAAACAAACATACAGTCAATAATACAGTAGAAAAAAAGTCTATATACAGTGTGTGCAAATGAGGTAATATAAGGGAGGTAAGGCAATAAATAGGCCATGGTGGCGAAGTAATTACAATATAGCAATTTAACACTTGAATGATAGATGTGCAGAAGATGACTGTGCAAGTAGAGATACTGGGGTGCAAAGTAGCAAGATAAATAAATAAAAACAGTATGGGGATGAGGTAGTTGGATGGGCTGTTTACAGATGGGCTATGTCCAGGTGCAGTAATCTGTGAGCTGCTCTGTCAGCTGATGCTTAAAGCTAGTGAGGGAGATATTAGTCTCCAGCTTCAGTGATTTTTGCAGTTCGTTCCAGTCATTGGCAGCAGAGAACTGGAAGAAAAGGCAGTCAAAGGAGGAATTGGCTTTGGGGCTGACCAGTGAGATATACCCGCTAGAGCATGTACTATGGATGGGTGCTGCTATGGTGACCAGTAAGCTGAGATAAGGTGGGGCTTTACATAGCAGAGACTTGTAGATGACCTGGAGCCAGTGGGTTTGGCGACGGGTATGAAGCGAGGGCCAGGCAACGAGAGAGTACAGGTCGCAATGGTGGGTAGCATATAGGACTTTGGTGACAAAACGGATGGCGTTGTGATAGACTGCATCCAATTTGTTGAGTAGAGTGTTGGAGGCATATATGACATCGCCAAAGTCAAGTATCGGCAGGATGGTCAGTTTTATGAGGGTATGTTTGGCAGCATCAGTGAAGTGATTTGTAGTTGTCCACATATTCTAAGTCAGAACCGTCCAGAGTAGTGATGCTGGACAGGCAGGCAGGTGTGGGCAGTGATCGGTTGAAGAGCATGCATTTAGTTTTTACTTGCATTGAAGAACAGTTGGAGGCCACGGAAGGAGAGTTGTATGGCATTGAAGCTCGTTTGGAGGTTAGTTAACACAGTGTCCAAAGAAGGGCCGGAAGTATACAGAATGGTGTCATCTGCGTAGAGGTGGGATGTGTTTGCGCTGGTCCATTCTAACTTGTCCAATATCAACACAATCTCCACACGACCATCCACATACAGTATCAGTCAAGGGTTTTTCTTTATTTTTACTATTTTCTTCATTGTGGAATACTAGTGAAGACTTCAAAACTATGAAATAACACATATGGAATCATGTAGTAACCAAAAAACAAAAACAAACAAAACAAAATATATATTTTTATTTGAGATTCTTCAAAGTAGCCACCCTTTGCCTTGATGACAGCTTTGCACGGTCTTGGCATTCTCTCAACCAGCTTCACGAGGTAGTCACCCGGAACACGTTTCAAATAATTAGTCACCTGGAATGCATTTAAATGAACAGATATCCTTTGTTAAAAGTGAATTTGTGTAATGTTTTCTCTTCTTAATGTGTTTGAGCCAATCAGTTTTGTTGTACCAAGGTAGGGGTGGTGTACAGAAGATAGCCCTATTTAGTAAAAGACCAAGTCCATATTATGGCAAGAACAGCTCAAATAAGCAAAGAGAAACAACAGTCCATCATTACTTTAAGACATGAAGGTCAGTCTATACTGAACATTTCAAGAACGTTGAACGTTTCTTCAAGTGCAGTCGCAAAAACTATCAAGTGCTATGATGAAACTGGCTCTCATGAGGACATCCACAGGAAAGAAAGATCCAGTGTTACCTCTGCTGCAGAGGATAAGTTCATTAGAGTTAACTGCACCTCAGATTGCAGTCCAAATAAATGCTTCACAGAGTTCAAGTAAGAGACACATCTCAACATCATCTGTTCAGAGAGGACTGCGTGAATCAGGCCTTCATGGTGGAATTGCTGCAAGGAAACCATTACTAAGGACACCAATACTAAGAGACTTGCATGGGCCAACAAACAGGAGCAATAGACATTAGACGGGTGGAAATCTGTGCTTTGGTCTGATGAGTCCACATTTTTGTGAGACTCAGAGTAGGTGAACGGATGATCTCCGTGTGTGTGGTTCCCAATGTGAAGCATGGAGGAGGAGGTGTGATGATGCTTTGCTGGTGACACTGTCAGTGATTTATTTAGAATTCAAGGCACACTTAACCAGCATGGCTTCCACAGCATTCTGCAGAGATATGCCATCCCATCTGGTTTGTGCTTAGTGGGACTATCATCTATTTTTCAACAGGACAATGAGACAAAAACACACCTCTAGGCTATGTAAGAGCTATTTGACCAAGGAGAGGGATAGAGTGCTGCATAAGATAACCTGGCCACCACAATCACCCGACCTAAACCAGTTGAGGTGGTTTGGGATGAGTTGGACCTCAGAGTGAAGGAAAAGCAGCCAACAAGTTCTCAGCATATGTGGACTGTTGGTAGACTGTTGGAAAAGCATTCTTCATGAAGCTGGTTGAGAGAATGCCAAGAGTCTGCAAAGCTGTTCTCAAGGCAAAGGGTGGCGTCTTTGAAAAATATAAAATATTCCAAATATTTTGATTTGTTTAACACTTTTTTGGTTACTACATGATTCCATATGTGTTATTTTACAGTTTTGATGTCTTCACTGTTATTCTACAATGTAGAAACTAGTAAAAAAAAATAAAGAAAAACCCTTGAATGAGTGCTGTAGGTGTGTCCAAACTTTTGACTGGATCTGTACACTACATCTAGATCCACCCTCCCCCCTTTCTCTTTCTACTCTAGTGTTCTTTGTTTATCATCTAGCACCCTCTGCTCTCGCCAAGTTCTCTCCAAGTTCTCCCTAACACTAGTGCAGTCTAAATTGTTCTCCCCTCCAATGTTCTAGCTAATTCTTACACCTCTCTTTCTTCTATCCCTCTCTCCCCTCACCTACTTCTCTTTGGCAACGTTTGTTCCCTCCATACCCTGCTCACTCGTTTCTTCCCCATGAACTTGCCTCGCTCCACTCGACACAACATTTGCACGGTAAATGGGGTGAACTAAAGAAAATACTTTTCAAAATCTTCTCAGTGTATTTTAATTTCTGCCCAGAAGTCACGCTTCCGTCCATGTACCGTGCACTGTGAAAATATTATCACATAGTTATTTTTAGTTACCTTTCCCTGGTTTGTTTTTGCCATGTATAGCGCACCTTGTTCCATAGAATAACGCTGATTTCTTACATGTAAATATTAAAAAAGCTTACCTGAAATAAAATTTTATTTTCTGAGATGAATGAGGCTTTCGAAATGGAGCATGCCATGCATTAAGTACAACACAATATCTCCCTCCTTGAGTTCTCAAACTAAGGTAAAATATGCAGTCACTTAGTCAGTTACAATATACAACATTGACATGACATAAAGATCAGTTTAGATGAATGATGAACTTTAGGTGTACAATATTTTATATATACATACAATATTGAATATTATTAATATGGGTAAATATTGTGTCAGGCATATAGTAAGTTTATGAACATTGGACTTGATCAATGTAATATTATCCTTTGATGATCTGACATCCCACGTGTTACCTAAACACATTAGATTAATGATAATTTAATAGGAAAATAACATTCCATTTTATACAACTCATATTCACACCAAAGTCGTGTGAGTCCGGAGCAAATGTGTCATAGACAGTGACTTCAAAACAAATGTCACGCAATGAAGTAGACTATACTACCCATATTCCATTTTCACCACCGAAGCATACTTTCTCTGCAATTACGCTCATATACTCATCCAGTATAATTCGAACACTATCTTGATTGAACAGAGAATCTTTCTATAACAAGTTACAGGTAGCAAAGTGACAGATTCAGTAAACATTAAGATCTACTGAGTCACCACTGAGTACACAGCTCCCAGGCTATTTCCTGAAGATTTTGGCACTTTCTGGCATGAAGTACTCATGATTAATAATACTACTTACTAGCATCGTCAACAACAAAGGGTGTAAATAGAGGCTTTTTTTTAAAGGTCAAGATGTCTGACTTCAACATCGCTAAAACGTTGTTTTTAAATGTATATATTTTCTGGCTTATTGGGTCAAATCTGGATCTCAAATGATCCCTACATAGATTTTCACCACCCTCTCATGGACTCTGTCCATCTTCAATACATGTCAGAAAACCCCATGTTAGAAAATTAAAACTATTCCAATAATATTTCCATAATATTACAGAGGCCAACCAAAATTCACACAAGTCATCAGAAACACCTTTTTAAAGTCTCTGTGTGGAAGATTTATTGCATAGTCAGCACGAGAGACATGTGGGATTTTAAAAGTGAATCATTCATGTTTTTAACTGCCTGTGTTTCCTCAAATCAGGTTTGCCTTCACACTGTGCTCTCCCTCAACGATAGCAACTGGGAGGTGACTGGCATAAACTGCAACAGGTTTGCTATGGATTACTGTTTCATGGGTGTATGGGTTACTGTTTCATGGGTGTGTGTGTGTGTGTGTGTGTGTGTGTGTGTGTGTGTGTGTGTGTGTGTGTGTGTGTGTGTGTGTGTGTGTGTGTGTGTGTGATTTGGGTGCATGATTTGAGTAATATGCATTGCTTCAGGACTGACTGTCGCCAGATTGAACTCGTCAACAGAGGACATGACAGTGTTCCTCCGTGGACTCTTTCTAGAACAAAGAAAACAGCAGGTATAATAAGATCTTGTACAGTTATAGTACAGGGCCTAATGCAGCCACGAGAGAGCGGTCTGCCTGTTAAACAGAGTAGCTGGGGCCACTGTGGCCGAACTTTAGTCACATATGAAACCTGAGGCGGGCAGCGGATTATGCACAAACCCAACTGCTTTGCCAAATGAAAATGTAGATCTTGGCGGTGCATTGGCCATTTTTCCTCCACCGCACTAGCAGTAAGTCCCTGACGCACACGGCGCTCGGATGTTATAAAAAAGGCTTTATGCATTCAATAATTGTTTAACAGTTACATAAAATGTCATTAACTGCTGGTTGCTACTTAGGTTACATCCACAGGACTCCCTAGCCATTCCCCCTCCACCCCTCCATCACCCCCCACCCCCGTTAATTAACAAGGCACCCTTGACGGGCTTGGAGCATGTCGATCTGTGGACCGACACGGAGCTAGAGTGGTCAGGTAGAGTATAGCTCTATATAATATCCCATCATGCATCACACCCATAGCTAGGAACTCAGAGCATATGTTAGGGCCTCCTTCCTCGATGAAGTCATCCATTCTGCCCAATCTCAGCAGTGGGTGATTTATGCCTTCCCCTGCTCCGCTCCACCATTGTATTTCAGCTCCATTAAAGATCATTGGCAGATGAGGGCAGAAATAATGTTTTGAGAAAGAATGGCAGGTCAGAGAGGATTACCTCACATAAAAGAGAAGGAGGTTTCACTTCGGAGCGGCTACAGTGTATTTTATTCTCTGCTCTTCCCTCCACTCATCCACAATGGAGGTCAATATTGACTCCCATGATGAAAGCTATGAATATGTTCAATAGCAGTATGCTCTGTTGAAATTGATACCAAATCGCCCCTGTCCATAGTTTGAATGGTGCCAGCACACAGCACAGTAGTCTATAAGTCCATACATCATGGCTGTAGCCAACCACAATGCAGCGATAGCATCAGTTCCTTCTGCCTCTACTAATTATGTCCCTAATGATATTAATTAATAATTATTGTAATCAAATCAGCCGTTCTTGTTCAATTTGTCTAGGCTTCCCACCTGCTCTATGGTTTCGCTAATCGTTGGCGTTGGGGATTTTGTCATTCAATCTCTGCAAATACATTTGCCCATTTGTGGTCCGGGGAACAGCAGGCTTTCTTGAGAGGGCAGTCAATTCTGCCATGTCCTCACCCCAGGAACCTGGCTCCAGACCACTGGTGTTCAGGTGGCTCCACTACCTGACTTAGTATTGGTCTCTGGGTCTTTTCCTCTTGATGTATATGTCGGGGCTGTGGCGGCATTCCTGTGAACAACCCTGGGTTTTAATCTCTGTTACTTTAGGCCATTCCAATGCAAAATATCAATCAATCATGTGTTGTGTGTGTGATACGATTTTCCTTACTCAGCGATATACCTCAAATCCTTATGTGGGCTCCTTGCCTTCTCATGAGGAGCTGGTAAGATACAGGCCCACATTCCTTCAGATAGACTCTTGTCAAACACATGAGTTTCTGTTACAGGTGTACCATCCCTACAGACCGTGGGGGTTGAGCGAGAGAGGGTGGTCGTGGAGCAACAGACAAGACTGTATATTTGAACAGTGTACAGCACCCTGCTAAAAAACGTGCTTGCCTTGTGTAGGCCGCGATCGAAACAGCCTTTCCCACCTTTTCCAGAGCCACCGGTGGCGCTGACATGTTGCGTCTGTCATCCCTAGCCGTCTCATGGCTGTCATCGTACCCCCCCCCCCCCCCTCGAGTACATCCGCCACCCCTCCTCAAGCCACCCCTCTGTCCTATGCCACAGCTCTCTCGTTATATATTAATATTGACTTAAATTGCCTGGACATCGTACACCCTCCATCGCATACAAGCTTCCCCCTTTTCTCGACACGAGGAATTGGAAAGGGTATTGGTTTATGTTACATGTGTATGTATTTCATACAGTTTGATTTGGTTTCATATTTCAGTGGCCGAGGTTACTGTATCCCCCTTGGAGGGTTACACTAGCATAGGAAGAGCTGTGTATGGAGTCTAGTGACAGCTAGGGGTTTTCCAACGCTAGATATGGAACAGTGAGGGAGAGGCTACAGTAGGCTATAACAACGGGCTATATAGTAAAATAGAAATAATCCAAATATGTCTCTAATAAAGCCTTAATGTGTGGAAGATGGCTTTGCCTAAACATATCAATTCATACTTTGAATTATGTTTGGGAGTATGGGTAAAAAAAGAGATCTTGTTGAGTAAAACGTCATTCATTATTTGATACATTCGTGGCTCTCGGAGCACCAGATAAACTTTATCTTAGGAGATGTAGATACCAACAGCAGTGACTGAGTATGTGAGCATTTGCAGAGCTCGGGGCTTGCTAAAGCCAGGAGTATGCACTTTAGTTATTGAGAGGTAATCTCTCTCGTCGCGATACGGCTGTACGTGTTTCTTTAAGTCATCAAATAAAATATACTAACTAGCTGACAGCAATGGGAGTGGCAGTGCAACAGTGGACTACAAAAAAACCTCTGCATCAGACACAGAGGGACTGTTTCCTGTAGCGCGGCGCTGTTGATCTTAAACTTTCTCCTGTCAGTTCAGAGGCTGAGGCAGTATGAGGCGGGACTAGAGAGCTGGTAGTGGGGCTGCTGTGTGTGTGTGTGTGTGTGTGTGTGTGTGTGTGTATCTGTGTGTGTGTGTGTGTGTGTGTGTGTGTGTGTGTGTGTGTGTGTCCGTGCATGCATGTGTGAGTACATTTGCGTGCACATGCATTTAGAGGATTGGCTATGGGGGTTTCACACTGGGTGTCCCATCTCCGCAGACAATCTCCAAGCTGTTATTCCCATCCATTAATCATGGGGCTAATTTGTTTTCACACAGCCTTGCTGACAGAGAGGGACTATTATTACAGTACCAGCGCTCAGGGTCGTCCCGCTGAGCTGAGGCGTTCTTTATCCCCTTCACTAAACTCTCCCCTCCTCCCGCCTCCAAGCCGCCGTTGGACTATCACACACACTTAGGCTGGATGATCCGCCTGGTCCTATGGGTCTGGAGCAGTGTGTGTGTGTGTGTGTGTGTGTGTGTCTGTATAAGCCTGTAAGGGAGTGTGTGTGTGTGTGTGTCTGTATAAGCCTGTACGGGAGTGTGTGTGTGTGTGTGTGTGTGTGTGTGTGTGTGTGTGTGTGTGTGTGTGTGTGTCTGTATAAGCCTGTACGGGAGTGTGTGTGTGTGTGTGTGTGTGTGTGTGTGTGTGTGTGTGTGTCTGTATAAGCCTGTACGGGAGTGTGTGTGTGTGTGTGTGTGTGTGTGTGTGTGTGTGTCTGTCTGTATAAGCCTGTAAGGGAGTGTGTGTGTGTGTGTGTGTGTGTGTGTGTGTGTGTGTGTGTGTGTGTGTGTGTGTGTCTGTATAAGCCTGTAAGGGAGTGTGTGTGTGTGTGTGTGTGTGTGTGTGTGTGTGTGTGTGTGTGTGTGTGTGTGTGTCTGTGTGTGTGTGTGTGTGTGTGTGTGTGTGTGTGCGTGTGTGTGTGTGGGTCCGACCCTGTCAAATGCATGGTTAACAATGGTGACAGTGTTGTAGTGACAGACAGGCTTCTCAAACAAAGAACAGAAATACCTCACACAGGGGCCACGGCAACAGATATGGAATATACAGAACTGGATCTACTATACTGTATTATTGATATTCCTTCACACTCATGCTTATACACATACTGTACTGTACAGTATGTGTCTGGACATACCAATTCACACACAGCTTTTTCTATCAAAGCAAATCAGTTCCATTTTGTCCGGAATCCCAAAGTTTGATCAAACCAGGCACTGTACTTTAACGAGGACAGGACAAGTTATGCTACCCTGCATAGACCATTTTATCTATTAGCTATTAGCTTCCTCTACTGAAGTAATGTGACCTGAAGCGCGTAGCACACAGTCAGAAGCATCCAGAAGGATGGAGACAGATAGAAAGGGAATGGTAGGAAGAGGAAAATAGGGAGGGGAAAGTGAACAGAGAGTGAGGGACATAGAGAGGAGGAATGAGACAAAATGGTGAACATAGAGAGGGAGGAGCCAGAGAGAGACAGAAAGAGGGAAGGGGAGAGGGACCCTCTGAAGCAGAGGTTCGGGTTCTCTTGGAGATGAACATTGCTCTGATACAGTGTAATCAGTGTGGAGGGGAGGGACTAGGGAAACTAGGGAACCTGGGAATGACGGATTGGACTCAGTGGTTGGGCCCTGAAAAGTGGATTAAATGTCTGAAATGACACATTGAGAGAACCAATCATGGATTTGGCAACCGGACCAAGAAAAGAACAACTTGGTTTCAACTACTTCAACCACTTTGTGTTTTTCAATCCTTTCCTTCAACATCTCCGCTTTTTTTTCCTTTCCACTTTCTCTCGAAGCGCTCATAAATGGACCTCTTCATTTCTTATTTCCTTGCTCGAGGGGTATAAAACGTTAGAATGAACCATCAGAAGAATCTAAACATAGATACTGAATCTATAAATCGCTCTGCGTCTCAGTTTTATTCATTCCCATGTATAGTCTACCACATACGCTGCAGTCTTTCCTATGTATATGTATTCTGCACGTGCTGGGAGTGAGGTGTGTGTATGTTTCCTCTGGGGTCGTTTGATTATGTCTTTGTCCGTCACCAGAGGGCTTTTAAGTGCAGGGGCCTTGCTCTGGATGACATAATGTTGGGGGGGGTTCAGTCAGTCAGTTGAACCTATTTCCTCTCAGGTAATAAATAGCCCAGTGCTTTTAACGAAGCTAAACCAAGACGGGAGTCAAACCAATGAAAACAAAATATATCTAAACGCCAAAAAGAGATGGAGGGAACATTGGAGAAAGATAGAGAGAGAGAGAACATAGAAAATATGGTGATAAATAGGTTGAGAGAGGTATAGAGAGAGGGAACAAGAGCATGGAAAAATTGCGACATGTACAGAGGGTCAGGAGAGAGACACACCATGGAAAAAGAGCAACAAGTAGGTAGATAGAGAGAGGCAGAGAGAGATGGAGCAAGAGAGAAAGAGAGCATGGAAAAAGAGTGATAGATAGAGAGGGTCAGGAGGGAGAGAGGGAGAATATAGAGCAGAACGAAGGTTCAGACGCTGTGGTATCTTTCTGGCACCAGAATTTTTGAGTGATTGCACCTTTTCAGGAAACCTTTCCTTCTGGAGCTAAAACTAACTTCTAGTGAGGAAACCAGACAGTGCAAATATCAGAGAGAAAATAAGACTTGCAATTAGATTTTCCTTTCCTGATGTATCATTTATTTAGGAAATGAGTCAACCCTGATCCCTGTGCTACACCTTGGCCTCACAATGGCGGTACAGTATGGTATGCGCGCACACACACACACACACACACACACACACACACACACACACACACACACACACACACACACACACACACACACACACACACACACACACACAAACAATCTATACAGTAGGGTAAAGCATGAAGCTACCTAACCAGACCTTAGACCAATGGAGAGGAGAAAATGCATTACCATTCATCACTGAAAATGTGCATGCGGTGGTAGATATACAGTGGGGAGAACAAGTATTTGATACATTGCCGATTTTGCAGGTTTTCCTACTTACAAAGTATGTTGAGGTCTGTAATTTTTATCATAGGTACACTTTATCATAGGTACACTTCAAATCCAGAAAATCACATTGTATGATTTTTAAGTAATTCATTTGCATTTTATTGCATGACATAAGTATTTGATACATCAGAAAAGCAGAACTTAATATTTGGTACAGAAACCTTTGTTTGCAATTACAGAGATCATACGTTTCCTGTAGTTCTTGACCAGGTTTGCACACACTGCAGCAGGGATTTTGCCCACTCCTCCATACAGACCTTCTCCAGATCCTTCAGGTTTCTGGGCTGTCGCTGGGCAATACGGACTTTCAGCTCCCTCCAAAGATTTTCTATTGGGTTCAGGTCTGGAGACTGGCTAGGCCACTCCAGGACCTTGAGATGCTTCTTACGGAGCCACTCCTTAGAAGCCCTGGCTGCGTGTTTCAGGTCATTGTCATGCTGGAAGACCCAGCCACGACCCATCTTCAATGCTCTTAATGAGGGAAAGAGGTTGTTGGCCAAGATCCCGCGATACATGGCCCCATCCATCCTCCCCTCAATATGGTGCAGTCATCCTGTCCCCTTTGCAGAAAAGCATCCCCAAAGAATGATGTTTCCACCTCCATGCTTCACAGTTTGGATGGTGTTCTTGGGGTTGTACTCATCCTTCTTCTTCCTCCAAACACAGCCAGTGGAGTTTAGACCAAAAAGCTCTATTTTTGTCTCATCAGACCACATGACCTTCTCCCATTCCTCCTCTGGATCATCCTGATGGTCATTGGCAAACTTCAGACGGGCCTGGACATGCGCTGGCTTGAGCAGGGGGATCTTGCGTGCGCTGCAGGATTTTAATCCATGACGGCGTAGTGTGTTACTAATGGTTTTCTTTGAGACTGTGGTCCCAGCTCTCTTCAGGTCATTGACCAGGTCCTGCCGTGTAGTTCTGGGCTGATCCCTCACCTTCCTCATAATCATTGATGCCCCACGAGGTGAGATTTTGCATGGAGCCCCAGACCGAGGGTGATTGACCGTCATCTTGAACTTCTTCCATTTTCTAATAATTGTGCCAACAGTTGTTGCCTTCTCACCAAGCTGCTTACCTATTGTCCTGTAGCCCATCCCAGCCTTGTGCAGGTCTACAATTTTATCCCTGATGTCCTTACACAGCTCTCTGGTCTTGGCCATTGTGGAGAGGATGGAGTCTGTTTGATTGAGTGTGTGGACAGGTGTCTTTTATACAGGTAACGAGTTCAAACAGGTGCAGTTAATACAGGTAATTAGTGGAGAACAGGAGGGCTTCTTAAAGACAAACTGTGAGACCCTGAATTCTTACTGGTTGGTAGGTGATCAAATACCTATGTCATGCAATAAAATGATAAAGTGATTTTCTGGACTTTTGTTTAACCTGTTGCTTCTACTCGGGACGCTTGCGTCCCAACTAGAGCTCTGGAAATGCAAATGCGCTACGCTAAATGCTAATAGTATTAGTTAAAACTCAAAAGTTCATTAAAATACACATGCAGGGTATCGAATTAAAGCTACACTCGTTGTGAATCCAGGCAACAAGTCAGATTTTTAAAATGCTTTTTTCGGCGAAAGCATGAGAAGCTATTATCTGATAGCATGCAACACCCCAAAAGACCCACAGGGGACGTAAACAAAATAATTAGCATTTCGGCGTTACATAAACCGCACAATAAAATAGAAAACATTCATTACCTTTCACCATCTTCTTTGTTGGCACTCCTAGATGTCCCATAAACACTATTTGGGTCTTTATTTCGATTAAATCGGTCCATATAAAGCCTAGATATCGTTATATGTAGACTGTGTGATAAACGAAAAAAACATAGTTTCAAAACGTAACGTCATTTTTTAAAATTCAAAAAGTCGACGATAAACTTTCACAAAACACTTCGAAATACGTTTGTAATGCAACTTTAGGTATTAGTAAACGTTAATAAGCGATAAAATTCATCAGGAGGCGATGTAAAGATCATTAGCTGTCCGTCTGGAAAAATGTCCGGCTAGAAACTCAACGAAAATATCCGGTCCTAGACCGGATTAGATACGGTGTCCTGCATGTGTTTGACCAAGAAAAAACTCGAAGGGAAATGACAAGACTCTAGACACCGTGTGGAAGCTGTAGGTACTGCAACCTCAGTCAATTAATTGTGGTTCACCTTTATCAATGGGATCAAGTAGCGCATGGATATATTTTCCCATTTTCAGTGATCAGTTTTTCCTGTGCTTTTCGATGTAAATGCCGTTCTGGTAAAGCCACAGCAGTGATTTAACGAGTTTTTTAAACGTCTGAGTGTTTTCTATCCACACAGACTAAGCAAATGCATATACTATATTCCTGGCATGAGTAGCAGGGCGCTGAAATGTTGCGCGATTTTTAACAGAATGTTCAAAAAAGTAGAGGGTCGACTGAAGAGGTTAAGATTCCATCTCTCACAGTTGAAGTGTACCTATGATACAAATTACAGACCTCTACATGCTTTGTAAGTAGGAAAACCTGCAAAATCAGCAGTCGATCAAATACTTGTTCTCCTCACTGTATATCCACAATACTTCACCATTGCAGTGAACTTCTTAGGGATAGGCGTCCCGTCAACGGAACAGGTGTAAATCAAGTAAATGTGTCATGATCGCAGATTTTAGAGAAACAACAAATGCTGGTACATATAAGTGTCTTATATCGACTGAAAGCTTAAATTCTTGTTAATATTACTGCACGGTCCAATTTACAGTAGCTATTACTGCAAAAAAAATGCCATACTATTGTTTGAGGAGAGCTCCTAACAACAAAACACTTTTTTCACCACGATAGGTTTGATAAATTCACCTCTGAAGGTGAAATGTGTACTTACATTCTGAAATCTTGCTCTGATTTATCATCCAAAGGGTCCCAGAGATAACATGAAGTGAGCACCAATCGGGGTCAAACAAAGCTAGCCAATGAGCTGGGCTTTACGGGAGTATGTGGAAACCCAGTATCTGTCGCAAAATGTTGCTGCTAACCTTGTGCGACATCAAGCCTTTTCCTTTTGGACAAAATTATAAGAATATGGAGAGTTATGAAGTTATGAAAACTGGGTGTTTTGCAAATGTTGAACTTATAATATGGCTAAAAGATAAATCAAAGTCGAAGTATACAGATTTGACGATATTCTTGCAGAAAAATGTGATGTGAATGTAAATGTCTCCTTCACGATTTGCCCAAATGTACCTGGGTGACTTCACACTAAATGTCATGTAGTTTGCTCTTACTTCAAGTTATCCGTCTGCACATACACTGCCTCCATATTGTGGACACCATCGGAATTACAACCAGAGTGGTGGGACCTTTCTGTTGCATTTCAATCTGTGTTCAATACAGGAAAGAAAACAAACCAGCGCCACTTTTCATGTCTTGCACAACTCACATAAGTGTCCCCAGTTCCTAGTTGGCCTACTTCTTCATTGCACAAAGGAATAACCTCAACCAAATTCCAAAGACTGGTGACATCCAGTGGAAGCGGTAGGACCTGAAAACAGGTCCCTAAGAAATATCCCTTGGCAATAACAAGAGAGAGGAAGAAAAAAAAGAGTTAGTCCTCTGGTTTTTGCCTGTTACATAAGTTCAGTTATAGTCACAGACACGATTCAAACAGTTTTAGAAACTTCAGATTGTTTTCTTTCCAAATCTAGGAATAATATGCATATCTTATATTCTTTGCATGAGTAACAGGAAGTTGAAATTGGGCACGCTATTTATCCAAAAGTGAAAATTCTGCCACCTAGACCAAATAGTTCTCTGCTCAGGCAGTAGCAGTCAGCCAGCCAGACCATGTAACGTTATCTGCTCCCCATACTGTAGTCTTTAGTCATCCTATTTAGCTAGCCTGCCTAAGTATGCTGCAGAGCTGTCTGACTAGTCTGATAAGTCATACTTTCACAAACTGTCTTTGTCCCGCTTGTCATTGTGTTGTGTATCCTCTCATGCGGTCTATGCCTTCTGTGTGTATCTCTAACCTAACATAGCAGGCTAGAAGTGTGTCCTTCTGGAGATTTGTAAATGTCTGGGCAGGAAAAAAACAGGTTCAAATGATCATGGTCATTGTAGTTAATTACCACATTTCTGACCCTAACTATGTAGGTTATTTGCTAAATGAAAACTACAACTACCTTCAGCCCAGCGTCCCCAAAAAAACGGAGTGTTCAGCCCACCCCAAAAACTTCAAGTAACCGAACCGGCATGGATACACGGATGCATGCACACACACACACATACACACATGTAGCCCCCCCACCCCCTTCCTACCTGTGACACCATTGGTAATTAATTCCAATCAATAAGACACTCTTTCTTTGCCCTAATTTGTTTAGTTGATTTTCCACCCTCCAGGAGGAACGAGAGGCAATCCAAAGTACATAAACAGCCAGTAATGTAGACACCGAACCGGCGTCCGAACCGGCACTTTTAATAACCTGCAATGATTCCTGGGCAAATCTGATTGCATTTTGTGCAGCACACTGCCTTCACCAAACAGAACTGCCTGGGCACTTCTGTAAAGCTAAAGGAAATGTGTTAGTGTAATATATGTTAGCTAACCTGCCCTGACTAACCATCATACAGTGAGCGCCAAAAGTTACCAGACGTACAAATATCATTCCCCCAAGACATGCTAACCTCATACCATTACAATAACCTACCAGCTCTCACAGTCTCATGTTCGTCCATGTTTCTCAAATGTCAAATTTCAAAGTTGTTCCAAACCTCACATTTGAAAGTGTTTTAGGGTTATTGTTAAGTTTGGACATTAACTCATGAATCGTTAAGGTAAGGATTAAGGTTTGGGATAGGCTTAAAAAAACAAAAATATGAAAAACAACTTTCTGTCACGGTAATCGAACGTTGCTCACCGTATGCCTATGTCCACAATGCCTTAGCAAAACCGATACCTACTGTACTTGAAGGTAACAGCGCTCGCTGTTGCCCCTAGTTGCCAGTTCATCTCCCGACGTCCTCAGACATGGATGGACGTCGAATACTAACTTGTACCATGGGTGACCTGGCTGACAATAACAGACAAGGTTATCTTTTTTTTGGGGGGGGGGGGGGGTATGATATCTATACCTTTGTAACTTTCTAAACAATCTGGAACACAGCCAATACAAACAGCAAATGTATCCAACCAATTTGTAGAGTCACAAGCTTGATGTAGTCATTGCTTGCTGTGAATGTGGGACCAAATATTACACGTTTGTGCTGCTTTATTACACATATAAGTGAATTTGTCCAAATACTTTGGTCCCCTAAAATGGGGGGACTATGAACACAAAGTGCTGTATCTTCTAAACGGTTCACCCGATATGTGGATGAAAATACACTCGGGTTAAAAAATTGACAGACTGCACTCCATAGTCATTGTATAATTTCAAATCTAACGTTCTGGAGTACATAGTCAAAACAATAAAAACATTGTCACTGTCCCAATGATTTTGGAGCTCACTGCATATCTAAATGTGCCACTGCAACAACTGCTAAAACAGCACATGGCACCACACAGAAAGGCATACATCCATATACACCCCCATAGAACATATTTGTAGTAGCCTGTAACTTTTACTGTATATATTTATATTTTCTATATTTACACATTTGTATTTATTGCTTCTATGCTGGAAATGACATGCCTGTGGAAAGTCAAACACAAGTGAAAGACCTTGTTGTTCGGGTTCCAGAAACCTCCTAGCAGATAAGGCCTAGAGTCTCCATGGAAACGTAAGCCTTGCAGAGCCAGGATCCAATTTGGGAAACCACAAAATCAACACAAACCGAACGTTCTCAACAGTGAGGGGAGAGGGAGCTAGCGAGACAAACCCAAGGTGTGTTTGTGCAAGTTTAAGGTAGGAGGGAGGTAGCAACTGAACTGGAGTGACCTCGGATGGGTCTCTTTTTTTCTATAATGGGATAGAGGTCTATTGTTGGATTTAGTCGGTTGTATCTGGTTAATGTTAGCGAAACGCGGTGGAGAACAGTCGGTCAATAATACTTTGACAGATTTCTATGACATTTACATTGATGTTTCAACCAAAATGATTTCCAAGAATATTTACCAAAATAAATGTACGAGACATGAAATAAATGAGAAATGGAAATGTAGGCCTTGTTACCGGGGAAACGGAGCGCACAAATATTTAGTCAGAAACTGAACATGTACATTAAACTGTCTTAATCCTATATTGGCTGGAGCAATATGATCATGTTTATAAAAAGAAAAAAGAAATCTTGGCTGTGAGATTTATGGACAGAAAACAGGCCCTCTGTGACCAAAACCCGAAACTCTGAGCAACCAAATTCACAATCTTTAAAAAGCAAACAGGGAGTTATAAATTCACTCCCTTTTAATAGTCTGTCGGCACAGCAGAGCTAACCCATACAGTATGCATGCCCATCTCACAAGAAACCCCACAGGATGCTTGTCAATGGGCTGTTCCATTTCCCTTGATAGCACTGAAAAGCCATAGCTTTACATCCAGACTTTTCCCTACGTTCGTATTATTTTTAATTAATCAGACTCCCTTAGGCTCTATACTCTATAGTCTGTTGCCACACAATGACTTCAATGTCCCCAGCAAACCAAAAAGTTCCCAGATAATTTGTTAGGTCACGGCAAATGTCCTCCTAACACAAAAACTATCGTGTCGTGCTAATGATTATAGAATGTTTGTATAAAACATTCGCGTGATGAGGCAAGAACGTTCCTAGAACACATGTAATATTTTCTTTAAAGGTTCCCAGAATGTTTCATTAGGTTGTGGAAACAATTTGGTGAGAACATTGTGGACACATCACACAAGATATGTTCCCAAAACACAACAACTGTCCAGTTGTGCAGATAATTGTACAATGTTTCTTTAAGGGTGCAACAAATATTTGCCTGATGTTGCAAGAACATTCCCAGGGCACATTTTGTCTGTTATTTAAAGGTTCCCAGAATGTTTATTTAGGTTGTGGGAACATTGTGAGCATATGATGAGAGATAAGTTCCAAAACACAAAATGGAAGAAAAAAAACATCCTTTAATGTTGCAAGGACGTTGACAGAGCAGCCTTACTAAATTCTTTAAATGTTCCCAGAACAATATTCACATATTGTTGCACAATGTTCCACAATTTCCAAATAAGTTAGTTTATATGATGTTCATAGCATATGTGTTTTAGGTTTAACATAATATTGAATTGATGTTCACACAAAATAAATGTTATCTTGTCTTGGAGGTCATAACATTGAGAAATGACATTTGAACAGCCAAAACCATGTTTTTTTACACTTAATATATTGACAATGTGGATATGTATATATATCCTCTGTGCCACCTGGGAAGCACTTGTATATCTTCTTGTTTAGTGTATAGACATGGGAGTATGGTCAATATGGAATTCCATGCGTCCTTTTTAGCCTTCTTAGATCTAACTAACACAGGGAAATATCAGTAACTGGGTTATGCCCCATCACCTCACCCATCCTCTTTATATGCTGTGTACTTCTGGGTCCATATTTCCAAGACTATGAGTTCTTATCTAGGACCATCTAGGACCTTTTGCTTTTCAGATCATATCAAGCGTCTCAAAGTAGGAATTATATTGGGTGCGTTTTTACACATTGTTACATCTTAGCCCTTTTTGAGACAGGGAGGGGGGGGGGGTTGTAAGTTAACATAGGGAATTGTTTTAAGATGATCATATCAAGGATCATTTAGCTATTTGATTTAGAATTGTATGACCCTATAAGGTATAGCCAATAGAAATCCAAATAATAAAAGACTCAGATAGTAAAAAAAAAAAATCCGAAGGAAGTTTGTTCTGAAGTGTCAGTCCGATCCTTATAGAGATATAAGGAAGCTATTTTAATTATTTTTTTACATGTAATTATCATCTTATTTTAGGCATGAAACTATCTTCATATACAGTGCATTCGGAAAGTATTCAGACCCCAGGCTTTTGCCACATTTTGATACATTACAGCCCTATTCTAAAATGTATTAAATAAAAAGAAATATATGCACACAATACCCAATAATTACAAAGGGAAAACAGTTTTGTCAAATTATAAAAAAACAAAAAACAGAAATTCCTTATTTACATATGTATTCAGACTCTTTGCTATGAGACTCGAAATTGAGCTCCTGTTTCCATTGCTCCTCCTTGAGATGTTTCTACAACTTTATTAGAGTCCACCTGTGGTAAATTCAATTTGATTGGACATAATTTGGAAAGGCAAACACCTGTCTATATAAGGTTCCACAGTTAACAGTGCATGTCAGAGCAAAACCCAAGCCATGAAGTCAAAGGAATTGTCCGTAGAGCTCCGAAACAGGATTGTGTCAAGGCACAGATCTTGGGAAGGGTACGAAAAAATGTCTGCAGCATTGAAGGTCCCCAAGAACACAGTGGTCTCCATCGTTTGTAAATGGAAGAAGTTTGGAATTACCAAGACCAACAGACCCGGACAAAATGAGAAATCAGGGGAGAAGGGCCTTGGTCAGGGAGGTGACCAAGAACCTGATAGTCACTCTGGCAGTGCTCCAGAGTTCCTCTGTGGAGATGGGAGACTCTTCCAGAAGGACAACCATCTCTGCAGCGCTCCACCAATCATGCCTTTATGGTAGAGTGGCCCGACGGAATCCACTCCTCAGTAAAAGGCACATGACAGCCTGCTTGGAGTTTGCCAAAAGGCACCTAAATACTCTTAGACCATGAGAAACAAGATTTTCGGGTGTGATGAAACCAATATTGAACTATTTGGTCTGAATGCAAAGCGTCACGTCTGGAGGAAACCTGACACCATCCCTACGGTGAAGCATGGCCTGTTCTGTTCCTGACCTGTTCACTGGATGTGCTACCTTGTCCCGGACCTGCTGTTTTGGACCCTCTCTCTACCGCACCTGCTGTCTGTAACTCTGAATGACCGGCTATGAAAAGCCAACTGACATTTACTCCTGAGATGCTGACCTGTTGCACCCTCTAGAACCACTGTGATTATTATTATCTGAACATATTGGCCATGTTCTGTTATACTCTCCACCCAGCACAGCCAGAAGAGCCGGGTTCCTCTCTAGGTTTCTTCCTAGGGTTCTGGCCTTTCTAGGGAGTTTTTCCTAGCCACCGTGCTTCTACATCTGCATTGTTTGCTGTTTGGAGTTTTAGGCTGGTTTTCTGTACAGCACTTTGTGACATCGGCTGATGTAAAAATGGCTTTATAAATACATTTGATTGATTGATTGGTGGCAGCATCATACTGTGGGAATGTTTTTAAGTGGTAGGGGCTGGGAGACTAGTCAGGATCGAGGGAAAGATGAACAGAGCAAAGTACAAAGAGATCCTTGACAAAAACCTGCTCCAGAGCTCTCAGGACCTCAGACTGGGGCCAAGGTTCACCTTCCAACAGGACAAAGACCCTAAGCACACAACCAAGACAATGCAGGAGAGGCTTCGGGACAAGTTTCTGAATGTTCTTGAGTGACCCAACCAGAGCGCGGACGCAGTGACGCTCCCCATCATATCTTACTCCCTAAATACAGGTGTGCCAAGCTTGTAGCATCATACCCAAGTCGTCTCGAGGCTGTAAACACTGCCAAAGGTGCTTCTTAAGGATCGGACCCTTTTTTTCAAATGTCGCCAAAAAAAGGATGTGACCCAAATCTAACTGCTTGTAGCTAAGGCATTGAAGCAAGGATATGCATATTCTTGATACCATTTTAAAGGAAACACTTTGAAGTTTGTGGAAATGTGAAAATAATGTATGATAACACATTAGATTTGGTAAAAGAAAATACAAAGAAAAAAAAGCAATAGTTAAAAAAAAAACAATTGTACCTTCATCTTTGAAGTCCAAGAGAAAGGCCATAATATATTATTCCAGCCCAGTCGCAATTTAGATTTTGGCCACTAGACGGTGTATGTGTATGTGCAAAGTTTAGACTGATCCAATGAACCATTGCATTTCTGTTCAAAATGTTGTATCAAGACTGCCCAAATGTGAGTAATTGGTTTATTAATAACTTTTTTCATAACTGTGCACTCTCCTCAAACAATAGCATGGTATTATTTCATTTTAATAGCTACTGTAAATTGGACAGTGCAGTTAGATTAACAAGAATTGAACCTTTCTGCCAATATCAGATATGTCTTTGTCCTGGGAAATGTTCTTGTTACTTACAACCTCATGCTTATCACATTAGCCTACTTTAGCTCAACCGTCCTGTGGGGGACCCACTATTTTAACAAAGTACTGAGAAAAGGGTCTGAATACAACAATTTTATGATCATCAGCACGACTGGACAGTTTTTGTGATATGAAAACATGTGGCCGAACTCTAAAGATGGTTCTGGGAACTTTTACACAACCAATTGGCGTTTGCTGGGAAAACATTACTAGTACATTCTGTTATGACATTACCTGGTAACCTAATGAGAACCTTTGGGGGAATGTTCTGTGGTGGTTGTCACAGATGTTGTGCAGAGCCTTTTAGTGAATGTAAGGAGAACATTCCTAGGATATTTGATTTAAAACATAAAAAAATGTGAAACATATTTTGTTATAATTAACTTTGTTTGAATGTTTTGGGGAGGTTATCATCCTAATGTTAGATAAAACCCTAACTAGAACTTAAATGAACATCTTAGCTAATGTTCTGGGAATTTTCCCAGTTTGCTGGGTCCATTTTTCTTTTGGTTCAATAACAGCAATGATACTGACACATGTCCTGTTCAGACTGAGGCTGTCCAAATATGGACACTGTATTATTTATTTATGTCAACTTTCCAGTAACTAATATTAATTTAATTCTGACCTTACCACTATGGCATTGGTATATCACATTTTACCTCATGGGGAGGGGTAAACACAAGGGATAGGGTTGAGAGGGTCTATGAAATAATCAGTCTCTAACTTGTTCCAATATTAAGTCTCATGTGACCCTTTCTAACCAGCTGCTCGTATCTAACCCGTGGTTCCCTCCAACACCATGATGTGTTTACCTGTCAAACAGACCTAACATAGGCGCCGTCCCAATCTTCGCTCTCTCCCCCGCTACTCTCTCCTCTTCCATCCTATCATCTCTTCCCTCTGCTCAAACCTTCTCCAACCTATCTCCTGATTCTGCCTCCTCAACCCTCCTCTCCTCCCTTTCTGCATCCCTTGATTCTCTATGTCCCCTATCCTCCAGGCCGGCTCGGTCCTCCCCTCCTGCTCCGTGGCTCGACGACTCATTGCGAGCTCACAGAACAGGGCTCCGGGCAGCCGAGCGGAAATGGAGGAAAACTCGCCTCCCTGCGGACCTGGCATCCTTTCACTCCCTCCTCTCTACATTTTCCTCTTCTGTCTCTGCTGCTAAAGCCACTTTCTACCACTCTAAATTCCAAGCATCTGCCTCTAACCCTAGGAAGCTCTTTGCCACCTTCTCCTCCCTCCTGAATCCTCCTCCCCCTCCCCCCTCCTCCCTCTCTGCAGATGACTTCGTCAACCATTTTGAAAAGAAGGTCGACGACATCCGATCCTCGTTTGCTAAGTCAAACGACACCGCTGGTTCTGCTCACACTGCCCTACCCTGCGCTCTGACCTCTTTCTCCCCTCTCTCTCCAGATGAAATCTTCTGTCTTGTGACGGCCGGCCGCCCAACAACCTGCCCGCTTGACCCTATTCCCTCCTCTCTTCTCCAGACCATTTCCGGAGACCTTCTCCCTTACCTCACCTCGCTCATCAACTCATCCCTGACCGCTGGCTACGTCCCTTCTGTCTTCAAGAGAGCGAGAGTTGCACCCCTTCTGAAAAAACCTACACTCGATCCCTCCGATGTCAACAACTACAGACCAGTATCCCTTCTTTCTTTTCTCTCCAAAACTCTTGAACGTGCCGTCCTTGGCCAGCTCTCCCGCTATCTCTCTCAGAATGACCTTCTTGATCCAAATCAGTCAGGTTTCAAGACTAGTCATTCAACTGAGACTGCTCTTCTCTGTATCACGGAGGCCCTCCGCACTGCTAAAGCTAACTCTCTCTCTCTGCTCTCATCCTTCTAGACCTATCGGCTGCCTTCGATACTGTGAACCATCAGATCCTCCTCTCCACCCTCTCCGAGTTGGGCATCTCCGGCGCGGCCCACGCTTGGATTGCGTCCTACCTGACAGGTCGCTCCTACCAGGTGGCGTGGCGAGAATCTGTCTCCTCACCACGCGCTCTCACCACTGGCGTCCCCAGGGCTCTGTTCTAGGCCCTCTCCTATTCTCGCTATACACCAAGTCACTTGGCTCTGTCATAACCTCACATGGTCTCTCCTATCATTGCTATGCAGACGACACACAATTAATCTTCTCCTTTCCCCCTTCTGATGACCATGTGGCGAATCGCATCTCTGCATGTCTGGCAGACATATCAGTGTGGATGACGGATCACCACCTCAAGCTGAACCTCGGCAAGACGGAGCTGCTCTTCCTCCCGGGGAAGGACTGCCCATTCCATGATCTCGCCATCACGGTTGACAACTCCATTGTGTCCTCCTCCCAGAGCGCTAAGAACCTTGGCGTGATCCTGGACAACACCCTGTCGTTCTCAACTAACATCAAGGCGGTGGCCCGTTCTTGTAGGTTCATGCTCTACAACATCCGCAGAGTACGACCCTGCCTCACACAGGAAGCAGCGCAGGTCCTAATCCAGGCACTTGTCATCTCCCGTCTGGATTACTGCAACTCGCTGTTGGCTGGGCTCCCTGCCTGTGCCATTAAACCCCTACAACTCATCCAGAACGCCGCAGCCCGTCTGGTGTTCAACCTTCCCAAGTTCTCTCACGTCACCCCGCTCCTCCGCTCTCTCCACTGGCTTCCAGTTGAAGCTCGCATGCGCTACAAGACCATGGTGCTTGCCTACGGAGCTGTGAGGGGAACGGCACCTCAGTACCTCCAGGCTCTGATCAGGCCCTACACCCAAACAAGGGCACTGCGTTCATCCACCTCTGGCCTGCTCGCCTCCCTACCACTGAGGAAGTACAGTTCCCGCGCAGCCCAGTCAAAACTGTTCGCTGCTCTGGCCCCCCAATGGTGGAACAAACTCCCTCACGACGCCAGGACAGGGGAGTCAATCACCACCTTCCGGAGACACCTGAAACCCCACCTCTTTCAGGAATACCTAGGATAGGATAAAGTAATCCTTCTCACCCCCCCCTTAAAAGATTTAGATGCACTATTGTAAAGTGGCTGTTCCACTGGATGTCTTAAGGTGAACGCACCAATTTGTAAGTCGCTCTGGATAAGAGCGTCTGCTAAATGACTTAAATGTAAATGTAATAGGCCAGAGGTACATTAGTGGATGAGGAGACATGTTGGGAGCATGCAGGCCATTTGTGACCCGTTTCAGGAAATTAGCCGTATGGCTGATTCACAAGAGAGGCGTTTGAATGTTATTTGTTTTCTCCCAAAAAAAATTGTTGTCATAAATGCCTTCTGGAACATGTGAACTTTCATGTGCCTTATTAACAAACTTGTATGCCATCTGTAAATGAGAATACAATTGTTAAACTACAAGCCTAGCTGGTTTACTCAAGAAAAAAGTGAGGAACCTTCCTGCTAGCCATGATTGGCTGAGATAATGAATGGGCTGGACATGCCGAGATATGAGTTCAGATTGGTCTGCCATGTTGCACCCTTCTGTCTATAACATGAGCTGCTTAGATTGTGTAGGTAATCCTTTCTAAAGTGTCTTTTTGGAAAGATATCACAAAGAACTGAAAAAGTCTTGCTAAGGCTCTGCACCGAGTTTTGAAATCACTGGAATGCCCGGTGGAAGCAGAGTATGATAGCTAAGGAGATGGAGAAAATGAAGGCGTTTAATTGCAAATGTGGAGTCGAAAAGAGAAGGCTCTTGTATAAAACACCTGTTTCCGGATTACATTTTCAAACTAAGTGCAACCATGACATCTGTGACAGAGAGGGAGAAGCGCTCATCCATGTATACGGGTAAGAGAGTCTAGCTAGCTACATTTTCAGATATTATACATTTCAAATGTGGTCAGAAAGTCATTTTCATTGCAAGTTAAAGCGTACTGTTAGATAGCTAGCTAACGTTAGCTGACTGGCTCGCTAGCTAACATATGTGTGTGATCTGTGTAGTAATATTAATCATATATCAAAACCATTTGCATTGATAGTTATAGCCTAATGTTAGCTAGCTAGCTAACATTGAACCTAGATAGTTGGTTAGCTTCAGATACCTGTAGATTCATGCAGGTTAGTAACCTTATGAGTTGGGATTATGGTTCATTGTTTAAACAAAAGACTGCACTATGCAAGTAACCATTTCACGGTACCGTTTACACCTTTTGTATCCTGTGTATGTGACAAATGTTAGACAGTCCAAGTAAAAAAAGCATTCCGGTAGAATGCCCAGCTATTCTTTCGTCACACCAGGAGAGACACTCTAGATCCAAACTGTTATAGACCTATATCCATCCTGCCCTGCCTTCACTAAAGACTTCGAAAGCCAAGTGAACAAACATATCACCGACCATTTCGAATCCTAACTTACCTTCTCTGCTATGCAATCTGGTTTCCGAGCTAGTCACGGGTGCACCTCAGCCACGCTCAAGGTCCTAAACGATATCATAACCGCCATCGATAAAAGACAGTACTGTCAGCCGTCTTCATCGACCTGGCCAAGGCTTTCGACTCTTGTCAATCACCGTATTCTTATTGGCAAGCTCAACAGTCTTGGTTTCTCTAATGACTGACTCGCATGGTTCACTAACTACTTCTCAGATACAGTTCAGAGAGTCAAATAGGAGGGCCTGTTGTGCGGACCTCTGGCAGTCTCCATTGGGGTGCCACAGGGTTCAACTCTCGGGCCGATGTCACTCTTGCTGCGGGTGATTCTTCAATCCACCTCTACGCAGACAACACCATTCTGTACACATCTGGCCCTTCTTTAGACACTGTGCTAACAAACCTCCAAACGAGCTTCAACGCCATACAACACTCCTTCTGTGGCCTCCAACTGCTCTTAAATGCTAGTAAAACGAAATGCATGCTCTTCAATCGATCGCTGCCTGCACCCGCCCGCCCAACTAGCATCACTACTCTGGATGTGGACAACTATAAATACCTAGGTGTCTTTCTAGACTGTAAACTCTCCTTCCAGACTCACATTAAGCATCTCCAATCCAAACGTTGAATCTAGAATCAGCTTCCTATTTCACAACAAAGCCTCCTTCACTCATGCTGCCAAACATACCCTCGTAAAAATGACTATCCTACTGATCCTTGACTTCGGCAATGTCATTTACAAAATAGCCTACAACACTCTACTCAGCAAATTGGATGCAGTCTATCACAGCGCCATCCGTTTGATAACCAAAGCCCCATATACTACCCACCACTGCGACCTGAATGCTCTCGTTGGCTGGTCTTTGCTACATATTCGTCGCCAAACCCATTGGCTCCAGGTCATCTATAAGTCTTTGCTAGGTTAAGCTCTGCCTTATCTCATTTCGTTGGTCACCATAGCAACACCCACCTATAGCACGCGCTCCAGCAGGTGTATATCACTGGTCATCCCCAAAACCAACACCTCGTTTGGCTGCCTCTCCTTCCAGTTCTGTGTTACCAATGACTGGAACGAATTGCCAAAATCACTGAAGTTGGAGACTTACTGTATATCTCCCTCACTAACTTTAAGCAACAGCTATCAGAGCAGCTGTACACAGCCCATATGTAAATAGCCCATGCAACCAACTACCTACCTCATCCTCATATTTGTTTTTGTTTTTCTGCTCTTTTACACACCAGTATTTCTACTTGCACATCCTCATCTGCACATATATCACTCCAGTGTAAATTGATAAATTGTAATTACTTTGCCACTGTTGGCCTATTTACTGCCTTACCTCCTTACTTAATTTGCACACAACTACAGATTTTTCTACTGTGTTATTGACTGTATGTTTGTTTATCCCATGTGTAACTCTGTGTAACTCTGTGTTGTTGTTTTTGTCACACTGCTTTGCTTTATCTTGGCCAGGTCTCAGTTGTAAATGAGAACTTGTTCTCAACTGGCCTACCTGGTTAAATAAAGGTGAAATAAAAAATAAATCAAATAAACACCCACAACGGTAAGCTATTTTCTGTAATTAGCCTATCGTTAACTTGTAAATAATGATCTTGTTGTGAGTTTCTTTTCATGTAATAAGGAATACAAATGAGCTATAGTTAAGATGTTGTCAGCTGTATGACATAGTCATTATTTGAACTGGCTAGCCAGCTAACTTTTATTTAACAAGGCAAGTCAGTTAAGAACAAATTATTAATTACAACGATGGCCTTTCCGGCCAAACCCTAACCAGGACGACATGAGCCAATTGTGTCCCTATGGGACTCTCAATAACGGCCAATTGTGATACAGCCTGGAATCTAACCTGGGTCTGTAGTGACACCTCTAGCACTGAGATGCAATGCCTTAGACCGCTGCTCCACTTGTTAGCTAGCTAGAAACGAACCAAAACATTGTTTAGAAAGTTGATTTTAGTTGCCTGGTTTGCTAGATTGACATATGTGACTCACCACCTGGATTCGATCTTATGTAGCAACATTTGCATTTCTGTTTTTTACATTGGATAAAAGTAAAGACTCAGAGCTACAAAACGGTATATCATATACTGCATTTGAGGAAACAATGGGAAAGTAATTCTGCTTTGAAAGTTGATCAACTTGTAAACTCACTTTTGAGAAAACCGTCTTTCAATGTTTTGGTACTACTGTTAGAAAGCCCTTCTTTGTCTACACCCATTCAGCATTGTTCAAACCCTCTTAAGCCTTAGCCCCACCCATCTCTTTAAGGGTTGATCCGACCAATCTTTACTAACTTGCCAACTACTTCCAGACATCTAAGAGAGAGAGAACAGCTCACTGAACATTACTCGCCCCAGCAGAGCTGGTTAGGCTGTTACTGTATGTCATCCAGAGCGTTGTTGACTGCAACCGTGCTGTCAGATTGGCCGTTTGTAAATTCAGATCCTTTCACATTCAGAGCGCAAACTGGATGCTCTGGCCAATAAGTAGAGTTGTTCCGAAAGCTCTGATCTCACAACGGCAGTCAAGTACCCAAGCTAACTGGCTAACATTGGCTAGCTAATTAAGACAAATAATGAGAGAACCCCCCACTCTGACCATTTTACTACCCCTAGCAGAGCTGGTTAGGTAGTTTTCATGTTATCCAGAGCGTTAGTGACTGTAACTGCTGGCAACAATTGAATTACGCTTTGTTGCTGAAGTTTACTGACATCGGACATATTCAACAGCAGTTCAAAAATTCATCAGTTATTCTGCACTCTGGCAAACTAAGACGAGAGTCGTTTGTTAAGAAAAGTAGCTAGATAGCTAGCTAGGTAAACAATGAATCCCAATGCATGATGTAATGTTAGTTAGCGAGCCAGCCAGCTAACGTTAGCCAGCTAGGTAACAGTACACTAACTTGAAGTGAAAATACTTTTCACTTTTAATCCAGACTGGTGTTTTCTCCATCTCCTTAGCTATCATACTCGAATTCCCCTGACTTCAAAGCTCGATCCTCCAGAAAGTGGAGAGCATACACAACGTTAGCAGGCGAGCCAGCCAGCTAATGTTAGCTAGCTAATCGTTTGACACGATGACCTAGACATACTTACCAGCTCCAATAGACAGACACGTACTATATGGCAGACCAATCAAAACTTATCTCTCGGCATGTCCAGCCCACTCATTATCTCAGCCAATCATGGCTAGCGGGAAGGTTGCTATTTTTTTCTGTGGCTAAAGCAACCAGGATTGTAATTTAACAATTTTGTGTTGTATTTACAGATGGAATAGAAGTTTGATATTAAGGCACATGAAAGTTCCCATGTTCGAGAAGGCATTTCTGCCCAAACAAAACATTTTGATTAAAAAAAAATGTTTTTACGTTCCAACAGCTGTCGTGTGAAGTCATGACTTGCGACATACGCCTAGTTCATTAATTCATTTTTAACCTGATGGGTTTATTGGTGTTATAATACACAGTTGTGCTATTTTGGACCAACAGGCTGCTGATGTCATGCAGCCTGTGATTTCTGTGTTTATGCCTTTTCATAACGACAATGAAAAATGATAGACAAACAAATCAAATCAAATGTTATTTGTCACATGCGCCGAATGCAACAGCGCCAAATACAACAGTGAAATGTTTACTTACAAGCCCTTAACCAACAATGATTTAAGAATTTAAGAAAAAATAAGTGTTAGCTAAAATATAGATAAGTAAAAAATGGAAAATAAAAGTAACAAATAATGAAAAGGCAGCAGTAAAATAACAATAGCATGGCTATATACAGGGGGTACAGGTACTAAGTCAATGTGGAGGCTATATACAGGGGGTACAGGTACTAAGTCAATGTGGAGGCAATATACAGGGGGTACAGGTACTAAGTCAATGTGGAGGCTATATACAGGGGGTACCGGTACTAAGTCAATGTGGAGGATATATACAGGGGGTACCGGTACTAAGTCAATGTGGAGGCTATATACAGGGGGTACCGGTACTAAGTCAATGTGGAGGCTATATACAGGGGGTACAGGTACTAAGTCAATGTGGAGGCTATATACAGGGGGTACAGGTACTAAGTCAATGTGGAGGCTATATACAGGGGGTACCAGTACAGAGTCAATGTGGAGGCTATATACAGGGGGTACCGGTACAGAGTCAATGTGGAGGCTATATACAGGGGGTACAGGTACTAAGTCAATGTGGAGGCTATATACAGGGGGTACAGGTACTAAGTCAATGTGGAGGCTATATACAGGGGGTACAGGTACTAAGTCAATGTGGAGGCTATATACAGGGGGTACAGGTACAGAGTCAATGTGGAGGCTATATACAGGGGGTACCGGTACTAAGTCAATGTGGAGGCTATATACAGGGGGTACCGGTACAGAGTCAATGTGGAGGCTATATACAGGGGGTACAGGTACAGAGTCAATGTGGAGGCTATATACAGGGGGTACCGGTACTAAGTCAATGTGGAGGCTATATACAGGGGGTACCGGTACAGAGTCAATGTGGAGGCTATATACAG